>NC_085991.1:5094996-5322496 GCF_030014385.1 Trichomycterus rosablanca | reverse complement strand
TTAGCAGACGCCTTTATCCAAAGTGACTTACATTACAGTTACAGTATACAGTCTTAGCAATTAAGTGTTAAGGGCCCAACAGCAGCAACCTGGCAGTGGTGGGGCTTTAAATAAAATGGTATGGTTACATAACAACACAGTTATGTAACCATATGTGACTTATATGTACGTTATACTGTATAAAGATACATACTAAAAGTACGAGGTGCTCATGTAGCACAGCTGTAAATTACTCTAGTGCACTAATGCTGGGGGCCAGGGTTTGAATTCCCAGTGGTGCTGTTGGCCTGTTGGGTGTCTACAGTACATACAGACATGATTGTTTATGCCTGAAGAGGGGATGGCCTAGGCCACGGGATGGATTGGTGTCCTGTCTGGCATGTGTTACTGCTTTCCAGGGACGCTGGACCCACTGCATCCCTGACTAGGACACAGCAGTGGTAAAACATGGACATAAGGTTGATGATGACTAAAAATACCAAAGACAAAACCTCAAAGGTTCCAGTTTAGCCACAGGAAAAGGTACAGTTTAGTACTTCCATAATAATCAGTGGGTGATTGGGTGATGCTCTGTGATAGATTGGAACCCTGTCGGGGGTATTCCTTTTTTGATTATTATGTTTTTGGATATGGTCAGGACCCACCATGGCCACGATCCTGGTAAAGCAGTAACTGAGATAAACCAATACCAAAAAGTATTACTTTTAATGTAAAACTATTTAGTTTATTCAAAGTTGAATTTTATTGTGACCTTATTAGTTTTTAATGATTATAGCTATATTAAAAAATCTTCTTTTATACACACTGCATATTGTGTATAATCATTACTTTATTTAACATGTATTTGTGGTTATTTTGTATATTTGTATATTATAGGTCCTACTGTTATAGCCTTGGTAGGGTGTTGATTAACTTTGAGCATGTAGGGCAGTTGGTCACTTGGGCAGCATCCAAAACCACACACCGCTGTAGTAAACAGTATGTCAATACATCATGTTTTCTCAGAAGTGAACCTTGTGCTATTTGAAATGTTTCCTAATCTTTTAAAATCCTTGGATGTGCCGGCTGATCCGAAACGTTTTGATTCACGGCGTATTTGCAGAACTGTTGGTGAATAAATAACTTCCTGTGTCTGTTTGAACAGTTAAGGAAACACTTCTGTCGTCTGACCCACCTCTTCACTGAGCACCTAAATGGAAACTTAAAGCTACACTTTTAATCTGTTTTACTAATCTAAAACAAACAATAAATCTGTTCTTCTACCTGCACATTTGATCTAACATGGTTTCAGCATTTTCAGTGTTTTAGGCTATTTATTTAAATCAGAGTACAGTTTACTGTTTACTGAGGAAGAACTGCAGGAAATCACTCTGGATAAAGACGTCTGCCAAATACTGTAAATGTAAATAATTTATTTCTGCCAAATCAGAACAAATCCACTGATTCCACTCACACAATCGACTCAGCTATGTTTTTACACCAATCAAATGCATACAAATGTAATATAAACAAACGTTTAAGCAAAAAGTTGCTTTTTTAGTTTAAAGCAAGTGTCTGCAAAAGCTTCAATGTATGGAGAGCAAATTACTCTACGGTGTAGACACAATATTTTGTACAGAGATTTAGTTCATTTTAAGAAGTTTTGGGTGTTTTTCATACAATAAATTGTACATGAGGGAAATGTGTGCTTCAGCTTGAGTAACTTTAGATGAGAAAAAGAAATGAACCAGGTATCTAATACAAAATATTCAGGGCTTCTACAATCACCTACATTTTTTTATTTAATCGTCATTTTATTTCATCTGGAAATGCTCTATCTATGACCTCGGCCATCCCCTCCTCCAGACATAGCCAATTAATATGTATGTGTGGACTCCCTGCTGGCTTGAGATTCAAGCCCAGATCTCCGTGGTGGTGGTAGGCTAGCGTAATAGACCGCAGTGCCACCCGAGTGCCCATATTACCTATAATCAATGAAATTGAAATTTTTGCCGCTCAGGTGTAAAGCAGTAAAACACTCTAGCACACCAGAGCTGACAATTCAAACTCGTCGGTTCAAATCTCGGCTCTGCCATCCGGCTGGCCTGGGCGGCTACATGAACAACGATTGGCTTGTTGTTCATACAGGGTGGGTAAGCCTAAGCCGGGACCTCATAACTGATGCAAATACGACCTTTGCTGGCTGATTGATGGCGCCTGCGCAGAGTCGATGAATAATGCTGATCAGGGTGTGGCTCTCCGTGCACAAAGCTGATCCACATATGAACTCACCCCGTGCAGGTGAAAAGAGGCAGTCGGTAGTGAGCACGTGTCGGAGGGGGCGTGTGTCAGTTGCAAAGCTCCTCAGTCAGGGGTGGAGGGTTGTATTGGTAGAGGTGAAACCTAACGCAATCAGATAATTGGATACGACTAGATTAGGGAGGAAATTTGTAGAAAAACTGCAAATTGCATCTTTTATTTTGTTTGCTAATCAGTCATGCAAACGCAAAAACACGTTGCAGCTTTGTAATAAAGCAGCATGCGGGTATCAGATGGTGTCCCTTTAAGCACAGGCGTGACAGTGCACATGATGTGCAAACGACATGGCCGAGCCTAATTTACGTCTACCAGTGAACACAAGTGTCTGTCCTCCCTCAGGGTCTTTCTAGGAAGCAGATGGGCCAGTGTACTGGCTGTGCAGTAAAGGAATCGGGTTCGTTCCCCAAAGCATGTCGTAACATAGAGCCATGTTTAGGCATGAGAGAGGCCACGGGGTGAAGGAGTGCCTGAGGAAGAGATCAGCGTGTCGCACTGTGAGGGATCTATTAAAGGGTTTTGTCTCTGGGCCAAGTGGGCAGAGGGGCAAATTCAGAACTGTGAACATATGCCACCGAACAGTGTCCAGGTTTGTAGTGCCTGGCGAAAGGTTTCCATTCTGCAAATCGATTGTAATATCTGTTAATAGCAAGTTAAGCAAGTGGTAAGACACCTCACTGTTATAACTCAGTATAGAATTCAGTTGACTGTGCGCTGCTAATTTACATGTACATAAGTTGATTATCAAAAACATTAAACTCATATACATGATTTTAAGAGGTAAACCACATTTGGATTGTGGATTATGGTGATATGGATTGTTTTTGGGGTCAAATGAATCCAGACACTGCAGAAATCATACTTTTACAATAAAAAACAGTGTATAAGTGACATCCCTATCTTCACAATTTAAGCTGATTATTTATTTTCACTTTACTTTTAAAACCAATTTATCCTGGTCAGGGTTGCAGCAGGTCTGGGCGCAAAGCAAAAGCAGGAGTACCCTGGACAAATCATACAAGCCTATCATAGGGCTTATAAACACTCCGAAATACATAAATTCATTCATTAATTGTCTGTTTAACCATTGCTTTATCCTATTCAGGGCCATGGTGGGTCCAATCCACTCATCAAAAGGTAGGAAACACCCCAGACAGGTCCCAGACCATTAAATACAAATTGTATACAGTGGGGCCAAAAAGTATTTAGTCAGCCACTGATTGTGCAAGTTCTCCTACTTCGAAAGATGAGAGAGGTCTGTAATTTTCATCATAGGTTCTCATAGGTTCACTTCAACTATGAGAGACAAAATGAGAAAAAAAAATCCAGGAAATCACATTGTAGGATTTTTCAAGAATTTATTTGTAAATTATGGTGGAAAATAAGTATTTGGTCAATAACAAAAGTTCAACTCAATACTTTGTAACATAACCTTTGTTGGCAATGACAGAGGTGAAACGTTTCCTGTAAGTCTTCACCAGGTTTGCACACACTGTAGCTGGTATTTTGGCCCATTCCTCCATGCAGATCTCCTCTAGAGCAGTGATGTTTTGGGGCTGTTGCTGGGCAACACGGACTCCAAAATTTTCTATGGGGTTGAGGTCTGGAGACTGGCTAGGCCACTCCAGGACCTTGAAATGCTTTTTACGGAGCCACTCCTTCGTTGCCCGAGCAGTGTGTTTGGGATTATTGTCATGCTGGAAGACCCAGCCACGTTCCATCTTCAATGCTCTCACTGATGGAAGGAGGTTTTGGCTTAAAATCTCACGATACATGGCCCCGTTCATTCTTCCCTTAACACGGATCAGTCGTCCTGTCCCCTTTGCAGAAAAACAGCCCCAAAGCATGATGTTTCCACCCCCATGCTTCACAGTAGGTATGGTGTTTACTCAGCATTCTTCTTCCTCCAAACACGACGAGATGAGTTTTTACCAAAAAGTTCCATTTTGGTTTCATCTGACCACATGATATTCTCCCAATCCTCTTCTGGATCATCCATATTCTCTCTGGCAAACATCAGACGGGCCTGGACATGTACTGGCTTAAGCAGGGGGACACGCCTGGCACTGCAGGATTTGAGTCCCTCTCGGCGTAGTGTGTTACTGATGGTAGCCTTTGTTACTTTGGTCCCAGCTCTCTGCAGGTCATTCATCAGGTCCCTCTGTGTAGTTCTGGGATTTTTGCTCACCGTTCTCATGATCATTTTGACCCCACGGGATGAGATCTTGACCTCAAGGGAGATTATCAATGGTCTTGTATGTCTTCCATTTTCTTACAATTGTTCCCACAGTTGATTTATTCACACCAACCTGCTTGCCTATTGTAGATTCACTCTTCCCAGCCTGGTGCAGGTCTACAATTTTCTTCCTGGTGTCCTTCGACAGCTCTTTGGTCTCCGCCATGGTTGAGTTTGGAGTCTGACTGTTTGAGGCTGTGGACAGGTGTCTTTTATACAGATAACGAGGTCAAACCGGTGCCATTAATACAGGTAACGAGTGGAGGACAGAAGAGCTTCTTAAAGAAGAAGTTACAGGTCTGTGAGAGCCAGAAATCTTGCTTGTTTGTTATTGACCAAATACTTATTTTCCACCATAATATACAAATAAATTCTTTAAAAATCCTACAATGTGATTTCCTGGATTTGTTTTTCTCATTTTGTCTCTCATAGTTGAAGTGTACCTATGATGAAAATTACAGACCTCTCTCATCTTTCTAAGTAGGAGAACTTGCACAAACAGTGGCTGACTAAATACTTTTTGACCCCACTGTATATTTGTAAAAAAAAATGCAGGGCGATGTGGAGAAATAACACAACACATAGAGATTCGTGAGCATAAAAACATACCAAACTAAATATTATTCTGCATTTACTATAAAAAACCAGTGGTAAACAATTACTAAATGAATGTATTTACTTAAAAGAGTTAAAATGACATATTTTAGTGGTTCTTTAGACGCGGAGGCTACAACCCATTTAGGATTGCAGCAGGTCCAGGTACCCTGCACAGAGCGCCAATCATAGGGCCAATCATGCAAGCCTATCATTAAACGCCCAGAAATACATTAATTAGTTCATTCATTGTCTGTTTAACCATTGGTTTATCCTATTCAGGGCCGCGGTGGGTGCGATCCACTCAGACGCCAAACCATCCAAAGCATCACAGGGCAAAGAAATACAACTTGTATATAGTTGTAAAAAATGCAGGCTGATGTGGAGAAGTTTGTGAGCATAAAACATACCAAACTAAATATTATTCTGCATTTACTATTAAAACCGATGGTAAAACAATTACTAAATGAAAGTATTTCTTTAAATTACAAAGTTTAATGGTTCTTTAAAGAAGACGTGGCAGCTACAGCCCATTTAAGGTGACTACAGTGAACTGAAGGAACCACACAGGTAGTTAAAATGCACTACACAACCCTCACAGGAACCGAAATGGAACCGAGTGAACTTGATCTAGGCCAGCTTAACATTAAAAAATGGGATCATATGACTTCCTGGGAATTTGACCCATTTCCTAACATATGAGTAGCTTTTGAGGAAATGTAGGGAGGGGTGTAATACCGAGAAACCTCTCGAGTTTCCCCAGGCTAATCTGGAACTCCTGGCAGGACGCCCGACGCATAGTGGGTTTCGAGCCTAGCATATTTCACACACTTCTACTGCTCATGTGGGCAGATGTTATTGCAGAGCTTCAGGCGGACAACAGAGGGCGCTGTTTCTACACTAGATCTGTTTCTCACCCATTCACACTGTTTTAAAGTGGCCAATCTAAATTCGGCTCGTTTTTGAGATGTGTAATGAAAGTAAGTCCATGAAGACATCAGAAGAACATGCCAAACTCCCGAAGTCCCTGGAGCTGTGTGGTATCCACACTTCCTGCTGAGCAACTATTTGATGTTCAAATGTTTACTGCATGATTTTAAACCTCACCAAATTACATATGCATGTCATTTACACTATATGGTCAAAAGTGTATGGACACCTGACCATGACCTTGTTGGACATCTAATTTCAAAAACAAATGCTATTAAAATAGAGTGACCTCTGTGTGATCTTTTCAGCTAGAACAACAGCAGCTCTTTTGAGAAGGCTTCTTACAACACTTTGAAGTTTGTCTGTAGGAATTTGTGCCCATTTAGTCAAAAGAGCATTTGTATGGTCGGGCCTCAACTGATGTTCCGGTTCATTCCAAAGCTGTTCAGTGGGGCTGAGGTCAGGGCTCTGTGTAGGACACTGGAGTTTGCTTTGTGCACAGGGACACATTCATCCTGGTACAGGGAATGACCCTCCCTAAAATCATTCTTTTTATATCACTGGTTTATTACACCTGATAGCAATTGTTGTGATGGAAACATAAAAATAAAAAATTGTGACTAGGGGTGAGTGTGTGACAGGGTGATGACAGACGCACCATGTATGTTATGTGTAGTGGTTACTGAAGTTAGGCCTAAATAAAATATATATGTGGATGAAAAGCATGTCTATATGCTTATCACCATCATCAGACTGAACGTACAGGGACCAGGATTTTTATATGATGGTCTTTAGCGCCACCCAGTGGTGATTTATAAAAACTGCCCTTTTTCTTAATGACTGAACTGCACATATTTGTGGACACCTTGCAAAAAACGCCAATAGGGATAATTTGCTTCTAAATTGCTTTTGAATTCGAAACTGTTATTAAATTTAATAATTAATATTTAATATTTAATAAATACAAATACCAAATCTTAAAATACATTTTACTTTCAATTCTTATCATTGTAAATTCTTATAAATGCTTTAAATTCTTATAATCTTTATATGTTAAAAAAACACCTCCAACAAAATCAACATGTCAACTGTCAAATGATTTGCCATAATATGAACACTGACGGGTCAGCGCATTGGACTGCTGCACCACCTGAAAGCAGGTCGCCACAATGAATCCGGTCCACATCCGAGCTTGGGACTGGCATTAAGTGCGCCTCTCAACAGACTGTTTTGGACACCTCCCTATCTTACCAGACATTATCCAAACATGTTCATGCAGCCACCTGACTGGTCAATAGCATCGCTGAGATTCGAACTCTGGATTCTCAAATGTAGATAGTAGTGGGCTAGCTTACTTTACCAGTTCACCACCCTCCCGAGAACAGAAATTGATTTGATTAAATGATAACTGTTTAGTTTTAAATAAAAAAACATATTTAGCAAACATTTAGTAGAATATGTACTGGGGAAAACAGGACAGTAGGTGAGATTTGGTCTGGTTACAACATTTGAGCCCTTAGATTGGGGTTAGAGGCTAAAAAAGGTCGTTCATTCATTTTCATTGGTCACCAGACCTATTTAGCCTGTTTCAGCCGAGTTCTACTCTAACCGCACCACTGCATTTGCTGCAAGAAACTATTGAGAGAAAAAAGACAGACTGCAAACTCTTAGATCACATTGTCACTTTTAATCATTACGCAACAAACTGTTCTTGTTTTAAAGTAAAGGTCTGAATTTCTGTGCATTTCCTCTGCTTCAGTATCAGCAGGAAACATTGAAAAGACTGAAAAAAAGAAGCTCAGCCAGACTCTCGCTCGTCACCACGGCCTGATTCAAACAAACACCATTTCTGCAGAAGTTCAATAGTACAGGATAGAAGAAGGACAGGCAACTGGACTCCACGGTGCTTAATGTTAGCATGTACTGTACATCCTGAGATAGAAAAAAATGAAACGTGTTCTGGTTTTTAAAATACAGCAACAGACATCATGGTGAAAATGCCTGTTGATATGTTCCCTCCCTTATCATCCCCAGGACATACAGACTTCATATCTCACATATGAAAAGCTACCAGAGTTTTACACCTTACAAAAATAGTGCCTCTGATATGGTCCACAACGTCCAAACGTTTGCCACTCTGAAAACAATCTGTTGTCCATCCTATATACAGTAAAATCTGATAAAATTCTCTCTCTGTCTCTACATATATATATATATATATATATATATTTCTAGTTATATGTATGTTTATATTAAGTGTTCGAACATTTTAAGATTATTAAGATAAAACACTTCACTGGTTCGTCCAGCTGTGCAGCAACATTCAAGTTCATTCAAGTTCAAGAGGTCGACGCTTCTGAAAAGTCAAATCATTTTCCCTTTCCCAAAATAAAATAAACACCGACGATGACAATGACGGATATTTACATTCCAAGCAAAGTCACTGTTAGTACTTGTACTTGCTTTTCTTTTAAAGGTTCATTGAAAGATGCAGGACAGCAGCACAGCAGAGCTCAGAGAATAAAGAAAAGCAATCAGCACGCCATGTTGCTTTGGTAGAAATGAACATCTTCACCGTCCTGCACCCAGACTTCCGATGGCAGCTGGAAGACGGTAGGGTGACCATATTTTGTTTTTTTTTAAAAAGACGACACTCGGCAGGATGGCAGCATGAGCCAAACGGACAGCTGCACTGGGTTGAAAGTTTGGTTCGGTTTGGTTTTTGCATTTTTTCCCAATTTTCCTCCCAATCGAGTCATATCCAAATACCTGACTACAGATGCTGATCCCCGCCCTGATTGAGGAGAGCGAACTGATACACGCCCCCTCCGACAAGTGTGCAGTACCGACTGCATCTTTTCACCTGCACGAGGCGAGTTCATATTCGCATCAGCTTTGTGTACGGAGAGCCACACCCTGATCAATGCATTATTCCTCGACTCTCTGCAGGCGGCATCAATCAGCCAGCAGAGGTCGTAATTGCATTAGGTTTGAGGACTTCCCTATCAGCTCCCACCCTGTATGAAAAACAGCCAATTGTTGTTCATGTAGGTGCCCAGCCCAGCCGGATGGCAGAGCTGAGATTCAAACCGACAAGTTTGAAATGTCAGCTCTGGTGTGCTAGCGTGTTTTACAGCTGTGGCATCTGAGCGCCCGCTTGGGCATGTTTAAGAGAAGTGCGAAAAGGCAGGACCTAAACAGAAATGTGAAATCAGTGCAAAAACACACAAAGAATTGCGTGTGCACTACAAAAGCTCCCGGACATTTTTGGTGATTTAGAAATCCTGGCCGGACGGGGTTCAAAAAAAGAGGACGTATGGTCACCCTAGAGTAAGGTTATATGACACATAGACACTGGATTCTGATCATCCATCCATCCAGTGCACACTGCAAATAAGCAAGAACAGCAGGGGGCAGTAAGAGGCAGTATGGGGCAGCAGGGGGCAGCAGGCATCTAAAAACACTGCCCTGAACAGCAAGAGATCCCTGGTTCTACAGATGAGCGCAGAACACAAAAGCATGTGCAAACAAATCAGGAGGAACAGATAGGAGTCAGTATTCAGTCATTTTTATGATCTGGTTGCACACGCCTTAGGAAATCCCGTGCGGATCGAACGCGTTCATTCCCGCGTTCATTCCTCCTCCTCCTCGTCCTCCTCTCTCAGTTCAACAATGTCGTCCATCCGGCTCCTGGATCGCACCTCGTTCATGGGGGCAGAGTCATCGTCCTCCACGGCTGCTTCTCCGTTGCAGTCTTTTTTCTTCTATCAAAGAAAAGGTTGGTACAAGGAAAAATTGTAAACAAAATTGCATCTCAGTTATTGGCACTGGTGGAATTCGGGTAACACTAGTCACAGTCAAGCAGGCTGGCTTTCCATCACTATGAGCTCAGAAGCTGCAGTGCATGACAGAAGCTCCTGCTCCTGTTTATATTTACATTTTCTGTACTTAGTACTTACCAGACGCTTTTATCCCAAACAACGTACAGTACTGTGACAGAATACTGTCTGAGCGATTAAGGTTTAAGAGCCTTCTAACTAAACTCAAGAGGGATGCAAAGCTTGCCTGACAGCGGACAGTGTGAACCAGGTTCCAGCAGCTTCTCATTCATGGTTTTTAATATCTCCAATTAGCCTGACTGCATGTCTTTGGACTTGTGGGGAAAACATTCAAACTCCACACAGAAAGGACTTGAACCCAGGCCCTTCTACCTGTAAGCCGACAGCACTACCCCACTGTGTCACCGTGCTTTATATTTATTTCAGTGGATCATCTTTAGCCTCAGTTTGCTTGCTGTGATACACTTTGTAGGATCTCACCTGTCTTCGGTAGACATACAGGGCCGCAATTGCCACCATCGTAGACTCTCCGATGAAGCCAGCCAGGAGCGATCCGACCCCCAGAGTAGCGCCGTGAACCCTGAGTGTACACAGCCAAGAATTACACATCACTGAACAAAGCTCCTGGGATCCGAATTGAAATGAGGCATAACATTATTAAACACAAACACACATTCTTATCTCATCCTGCTGGAGCACTGTGGTTAGTGACCAAAAGTGCACCCTTCTGCCACAGCTCAGGGCACAATGAGTTTTTATAAAACCTAGAAGAGGCACTTTTTTAACGAGGACACAGGATGAACCGTGTAGATTAATTCTTATTTCTTCTATTTTCTCTAGGTAGATTTACTTAAAAATATTCAGAGTGAAATACACAGTCACTACACCATCAGAACTTTGATTTAAACACCTTTTATTAAACATAATTGAATTTATTTGAGAAATAAATAATCCAACAGCCACGTCACCCTGTTAAACTTAATAACGACAGGCGCTCAAGTTGCGCAGTGGTAAAACCAGAGCTGACATCTCAAACTCGTGAGTTTAAATCTCAGCTCTGCTACCGTTTGTAGGCAGGGTGCCGGAGGGGATTTCTCATAACTGGTGCATTCACGACCTCTGCTGGCCGAGTATTTTTTATGCACTTTACCCCCTTTTTCTTTCAATTTAGCATAGCCAATCCGCTGCTGGGGACCCCGACGGCGTCCAAGGAGGGTGTATATTCGCCTAAAAACACACTCTCTCCGATGTGTGAGCTGTCCACCAATCTCTTCTTATACTCACATACTTGGTGGATTTGCATGTGATCTCGGCTTCGCGTGCGGAGAGCCACGGCCTGGTCTCTGCACTCCACTTTCTGTACAGGCGCCCTGGGCAGCCAAGGTCTTTACACACCGTTTATAACCCCGCCCATTAGTCCAGTGTTTCCCAACCAGCAGACTGGAGGCCAATTGTGCCTGCTAGAGAGCGCCCAGCCGACTGGTAGCACAGCCGAGATTCTGAGCTCCCGGGTTTAAATCTTGGCTCTGCTACCGAGATACCGAGAATCAAACCTGGGAGCTCAGGGATTCACAACATTGGTATGCTGGACTGCAGATGTTCGTTCAATGAAATATAATAATATAATAATGTGATATTATTTAATAGAAGTACTTGTTAAACACAACAAGCAGCAACAGGAGGGACACTTACCCCATGTAGGGCAGCACAATAAGGCTGGTAATAAGTACGATGATCCTCAGTGCAGAGCTGGGTGCCAGGACAGAGGTCTTCTTTAGGGTCATAAGCCAGCCGGTTAGGTGAGCACGTACAGTCACTTTTTGAACAGAAATAAAATGAATCACATTATATCACACCGATAATAAAAATCACATGACTGCACGTGGGCTGACATAGCAGAACAAATAAATACTAAATGTTATCTCTACTGTTCTGTATTTACTTTAGTAAATGTTACTAAATAATTAAAGCTAAATGTTATCTCTACTGTTCTGTATTTACTTTAGCTTGACTGACACAAAGTGGAAACGTGCTGTTGTCTGAAGGAGTTTACTCCAAACATTGTGTTCTCTGGACCAAAGAGATAAAGAACCATTGGTACAAAAGCCAGAGCCTGTCACAGTATGCTTGCCTACACGAAAAGCAGCTGATAGTGTGTTCTGTAAGACCACGCCCCTGGCAGGAGAAAGAAGTGATCGGCTGTGCGCTTGTCAGAGGGGGTTTCTGACAGACATGGCTCTTCTCGATCAAGGAGGGGTGGCAGTGACGAGCGAGATATAAGTTCCAGTTGGCCACAACTGGCGTTCTCAGTTCCCAAACAATTACAGATTGTTTTTAAAAGAAAAGGTGATATGAAAGTGGTAAACATGCCCCTGTCCCAACTTTCTTGGATGTTTTGCAGCTAAGGATACCATGATTTCATAATTCAACAACAGAAAACATGCAGTGTGAACATAACGATTACTTATTAATTTTCTCGTTTGATTTTAAGTTCATTTTGGTTCCCACTATATCTATCTCTCTCACCGACTCCTCTCATGACTGTACCGTAGAGCCGTAACCATAATCATTACCTCTCCATGGCCGCGACTTACAGCATATTTTCTTTAACAGCAGCCAAAGTTCACTGCTGAACCTTCACCAGATTGCGTAACATGACCGTGACTCAGTGAATCTGACCATCATAAAGAGAACTGTGTGTGAAGGTATGCCATCATCCAGAGCTCTAACTTCACCCACCACTGATAAGCGAATTCTTGAGCTTTAACGGCTCATCCTGAAGCATTTATGAGTACAATAATTTTGTGTAGGTGTTTGTTTATGTGTGTGTTGAACAAGAATCAAGGCTTTACCTGGCATAGGGAAGAAAGAGAAGATTCGTAACGGGGCAACGCAGAGCTCTGCGAAGGCTTGATCTACGCCTATGATGTCCACCAGGATTCTCTCCGAGATGTGCGGCGTCCAGAAGACTCCGAAACAGAGCTGCGCAGACACAACCAAACACCACAGTAATTAAAAATGGTCTTGGAGTAAAACACGCTAGTACACCAGAGCTGACGTCTTGAAATCATCGGTTCGAATCTCAGCTCTGCAACCAGCTGGCTGGGCACCTACACGAACAATGATTGGCTCATTCTTAGGAAAGGTGCCGGATGGGATTCCTCATAAGTGATGCAATTACGACCTCTACTGGCTGATTGATAGAAGGGATAATGGAATCAGGGTGTGACTCCCCTTACACAAAGCTAATCCACATATGAACTCCCCTCATGCTGGTGAAAAGCACACGTCGGCTCCGACAAAGTCGGCTACTGCACACGTGTCGGAGGGGGCGTGTGTTTGTCACTGCTCTTCTCAGTCAGAGTGGAGGTCAACATAAGTAGAGAGGAAGCGTAATGCAATCGAGTGATTAGATATGACTAAATGGTGACAAAATAGAAGAACGCCTTTATTTGTCTTATATACATATACACATGTACAGTACAACAAAGTTCTTTTTTTGTATATCCCAGCTTGTTTGAAAGCTGGGGTCAGAGTGACAAGGTTAAGGGCCTTGCTAAAGGGCCCAACAATGGCTGCAATATGCAGTATAGCAGAGCAATATGCAATATTTCTATGCAATATGTGGTGTTTGTACTTAGGGGTAAATAATATGGGGGTAAAAATAGATTTGTTTATTTATCAAGTATAACGTTCATTCTAAGAAAACACATTGTTATTGTAAATTAATAGAAGTCAAGGGCAGGTAATAATCTGATGTGATACTTGCACAGTTGCTGCTTAATAAGACTATAGTAAAGAATATGTTCAAGTTCACATGGATACTGTAGACATTAAAAGCTTGTGCTTGTAAATTGGAGGCATTTTATGAAACGGCAGACGCAAAACTAACGTAAATACTATTATATTTATCTTTTATTAATGCACGTTTAACAAGCACAATGCAGAATCCGGGTTAACCCTGCCTGTACCCTGATGAGTTGCTATGGTAACAGTGAATATTAGCATCGTTTTGTTATAATTTGACAATCATCCATCATTACAGCACAGAGGAAGGATTTTTTTGGGCACTGTTGTACAATATTCATGCCCAGAGTTTTGACTGTGAAAGCAGCGGCGATACAAGATCTGAATCATCATCCAGAACAAATTTGCACATGCAAAAAGGTGCACTGCGTGTCCTTCACATGTCACCATTCGTACAATATTTGTTCATTTTACAATAATCGCCTAGACCACAGTGATGGCCACAGGACAAAAACAGATCCTGGACAGGGATCTACACCTCAGGGCAACACACGTGTTTACATATTTACTCATCACTCACTCACTCACTCACTCACTCACTCACCAGAACACTTTTTGGAAGGTGGGAGGAAATTGAACGACTCAAAGGAAATAATAATAATGATTTATTAAGTTTGATGTATGGGCAGATCCAGGGTTTGATTTCCAGGTTGAGCGGTCTGGGTGCTTTCTGTGAGAAAGTTTGCATGTTCTCCCCATGTCTGTGTGGGTTTCCTCTCACAGTCCAAATGTGTTTGTGTGTCTGCTCTGCGGTGGACTGGCGTCCTGTCCAGGGTGTTTCTGTGTGGCTCGCACCCATTGAGAGCTGGCATAGGCTCCAGCTGTACATCAAGTACATCAAAAAATAAATAATTTAAAAAAAATAGGTGGTATATTGGGATTATTATGGGAGAAAAAACACTGGGTACACAGATGAGTCTTTTTCTTAATTTTCTTCAGGATTAATAAAGTATCCATCCATCCATCTATCTATCTATCTATCTATCTATCTATCTATCTATCTATCTATCTATCTATCTATCTATCTATCTATCTATCTATCTATCCACCTATCCATCTATCCATCTATCCATCTATCCATCTATCTATCTATCTATCTATCCATCTATTTATCCATCCATCCATCCATCCATCCATCCATCCATCCATCCATCCATCCATCCATCTATCCATCCATCCATCCATCCATCCATCCATCCATCCATCCATCCATCTATTTATCCATCCATCCATTCATCCATCCATTCATCCATCCATCCATCTTAAATAAGGTAAGGCTTGAGTCTAGACCCAAAGAGAATCTTCTGACAGTAGCAACAAGTTTGCTAAGCAGCTGTGGAGACCTAAAATTGACTGTTGGAGTAAATGCCATAGACTTTTGCGTATGGATAAGCAAATGCAGTTTGTTTTTAACAAATAGGACTTAAAGAAGCCAATAAACATGTTGCTCTGAACATTCATTATCCATTGTCTGTTTTACCACCATTTTATCCTGATCAGGGTCGCGGTGGGTTTGATTTACTGGACAAAAAGCAAGAAACACCCCGGACAGGTCTATTACAGGTTACATATTACACACACACAGATATGACTGTTTTTAGTAGCTCCGGTTAGCCTGACTGCATGTTTTTAGACTGGAAACCAGAGCACTAAAAGCTGAACACCCTAAATCATAATCAGCTTTTTTTCTGACTGCGTTTGGATTGTTTTGACAACCCACAGGTGACCACACAGGAGCTACAATGAGGGTAAAAGAGAGGATAAGGGTGGTAGGGTGGGAGTGGTAGAGAGAGTGAGGCTGCACTTACCGTGAACGACAGTGCTAGACAGACAAACGTGAAGCGCTTGATGTGCGACTTGGTGACCGTCGTTCCGCTATTTGCAATCTTATTGCTTGGGTTGTTCTATAACAGGGGATGAAAATACACAACATCTTATTATTTATAAAAGTATATATAATGTAACACCCTGGTTTAAATATAAATCCTGTTGGGAGCTGGAAATGAGCAGTTGATTCTAATTCTAGTGTGTGGGACTCTCTTGCATTTTGTTTACCCATAAATATTACACGCTGCAAAACGGTAAGGGAGTGCCATAGACATGCTGGTGCCAACAAAAGCAGCAGAGGTGAAGGCTGGGAAATTATACTTGTCATGCAGCGCCGGCAGGTTTTCAGAGTAAACAGATGTTTTGGGTACTGAATATTGTTATGGGAATAAATTCTTTCACATACTCAGGTGAAACCTGGTGCTTTAGTTAGACTTCAGTTAGTTAGTCATAACGATGCTAGTTTACATGGGTGTTTAAAGTTCAATATACTGTGTACACATTTTAAATAAAAGGCTGAAGTTAAAATAGGTACCATCTGTACTTGTCAGCTTAAAAACAGAGTCTGGAAGCAAGCTTTACCTTGTCGAATGCAGGATAAATGGCACGGAGCTCGGTAAGCCAACCGTACGGCATGTGACCTACAGGATATGTGGCTGTCAGAACTGCAACTGCCTAGAAAGACAGAAACACATCAATGCTAAAAAACTTACAACGCATGATGCTTTTATCCAGAGCGACTTACAATTGTTAGCTAGATGCAATGCAAGCAATTGAGGGCAATTGATGGGCCTTGCTCAGGGGCCCAACAGTGCCAACCTGGCTATAGTGAGGCTTGAAGCAGTGACCTTCAGATTACAATTCCAGTACCTTAACCGCTATGCTATCACCACCCTTGTTGTACCTTTAGTTGTAGCCCAACCAAATCCTCTAGCTTAATATCTCACATCACATGACCGCTACCAATCTGGATAAGGGCTAAGGCCTCCTACACTAAATGTAAATCCTGTCACCTCGTTCTGCTCATGTAACACCAAATTGCACCAGAAACACGCTTGGAGGAGTGCACTAACTTTTTAGTGCAGTTTTTAAACTGTTTGTACATGATTTTTACAGCAATCTGGTCTCACTGTGGACAAAAGTATTAAGACACCCCTTCTAATTTTTGAATTAATATGTTTCAGCCACAACAACTGCTAACAGGTGTAATAAATCGGTTATATAAAGAAAATATATGCTTCCATATAGTCCAGAGTCCTGACCTTTGCCCCACTGAACTGAGGCTTTCTTGACTAACATCAGTGCCCAGCCAAACAAATACTCTTTTACCTGAATGGGCACAAATTCCCACAGACATACTCATATTCCCACAGTCTTGTGAGAAGCCTTTTCAGAAGAGGTCAGGCGTCCAAATACTTTTGGCCATATAGTGTATTCATTTAAGTTAAACGTTTAACCAATTCCAATACTGTTTTGATATACTGTTACAATCACAGTAATGGGTTTATATGTTTCAATTCCTATTATGACCAAATTTGTCAAAGTTTTGCCACAAACAGCACTGACCTGCATGATCTCCCTAAAAGACAACAATACCGTTTGGCTCACTAGCTTACCTCATCCAGGATGTCCAGTAATTATGAAACAGTAACCGAGAGATCAATCACAGCGTTCAGCCGCTATCAAACCTCATAAACATAAATGCACTCTGAATGAGAACACAGGTCAAAATGCTCAAATTCTTAGAACTCAGTGTTGTGTACACCAGAAATTCTCATCTTTACCATGTCAAGGCCAATCTTTTATCTCCACCATGCATTTGTTTTCTTTTTGAAAGCACTTCTAAGCAACTTTAGGTCTGAGAATCGTCTGCTCAAACAACTGTCTGTAGGTACGAAGCACATGGAACAATAGTCTCCCTTTCAAGGCCAGAAGAAAACCAACTGTCACCAAATTGTTGTCAGATATTATTCAAGAACTACCAAACAACAGGTCTGCCATGAATACCTGAACAAAAAAAAAATAGAATATAGGTGTCACTGTCTATGGTTTTACAATACTGGGTTGGTGTTGATCACATGAGCAAAGGAAAGATTCTGAAAGAGAGATTTGTTGTCAGATCAGATACAGATACATGGCAATCTGGCCACGATGTCTGGAATTATGTTGGGAGGAAAGGAAAGGTGAGAAATTGGTATCCAGCACTGGCAAAACTGGTGCATTGTAGAAAATGGATAGAAAAACGCTATCTTAAAATGAATTGACACAGTTAGGTACTACAAAACAATGATGACCCAAAGAACGCATCATTGGACATTCATGATGGTTAAACCAGGTTAACATTTTGGAAAAGACATTCAATAATAATAATAATAATAAAATTTTATTTGAAAAGTGCCTTTCAAGACACCCAAGTGCACTGTATAATAAAAGTGAAGAGAAAAAATCTAAGTAAACATAAAAATACAATACAAAAACATTAACAGAAATGAAAACACAATACACATAGCCCAATTCTGGGTCACTTAAAAGCCAGATCAAGTCCTTTCCTTTACTCTATAGGAAATATGTTAATAGTACAAATTTTTTTTTACTAAAAAGTCAAGTCAACTTCAGGTAAGAAGTCAGGAGTATATAGAAGTATGACATATATAGATGGCTATCAAAGCCTACAAACTTTTCTGGACACATTGTGCATTGTAATCATACATTTGCACTAAAAACCCAAAACTGCCATAGACATACTGACATAAGTGCCTAAACATTTGCCTTAAATGCCCAAAACACAGCAACTATTTGTTTAAATGTGTAATATGCAAAAATGTACAAGCACTGTAGATCATAGAATATTTTTAGCATAATAAAGATACACCATGTTATGCAATGTGAGTGTGTATTACCACAAATCAGTGTACAGTAAAGTCCTCAGCCTTGCTATATAATGTTTGCTTAGTCATGATAAGTGTGTAAATGCCTGCATGTGAGAGCGTGATCTCACTGACCTCGATGGATGCGGAAGTCCCTTTCAGATCGCGGGACACAAACAGGTTTACGATGGGTCTGCTGATGCGCTGCGTGGCCAGGATAAGCGCCAAGGGCCACCAAAAAGTCAGCATCTTTTTAATAGTGGCGTCACCCTATGACACATACAGACACACCAGTGGAATTGGAGGAAGAGGTTAGAAGAACAGAAGTCGCATGAAAAAGACTAATGAAGTTTATTAGAGTGTAAGATTGAGTTTAAATCACCAGCTACACAGTTAGCATTTTACTGTATTCAGAAGTAAGTAAAGGCGAATAATTAAAAAGGACAGGCAGTACATACCCCCACTTCAGGGCCACTGGAGACTGGGATGTTGTCATGAATGTTTCTGTAGTAGGCCAGACCAACAATGGTAAAGCGCACCAGAGCTCCCATATACAGAGACAGAATGGGAATCAACAAGGGCTCCACACACTCCAAATGACTGTTCAGCAGAATAGAAACAAAAAGGATCTGGGGAGGAAAAAGCAATTACTACAGCAGTGATAAACAGTGATGCGGATACAAAAACAATCCAGGAATTTTATGGGCCCAAACACACTTATCAAACATAAATTATTTAATTAATATAGCTTCAATGACATCACGTTCAGAAATTCCTGCAAATAAAAAGCATAGCAACAAGGCTCAGACCATTTTTTCCCCATATTTTTTCCGTCAGGATGACTGGCCACCATAGAACGACTATTACCAGCATAGAAAAAAAACAACCTCATGGCTTTATCAGACAGACCTGCATGCACTGTTCTATGCTACAATGCTTTATGTATAATCAACACTACTATATTAAACAGTGTGTCCAGTCACTACACCCCTAAACCACAGTTTATTAATAATTCTTGCTAGTTATACATGGGAAGCTTTTCCATAAGATTTAAAAGCGTGACTGTGTACATTTTGTGAGGTCAGGTACTGATGTAGTATGAGAAGGCCTGACATTTTCATTCGTCCCTATCCCAAAGGTGTTAAGTAGGGTTGAAGTCTGGGCTCCGGTGCATGCTTGGGGTTCTCTGTACCACACTCATCAAACAATGTGTTTATGGATGTTGCTTGTGGACATGGACACAGTCGTACAATAGGAACAATACAATATATATATGATTTAACTGTTAATGAAGAGTGTGGCTGACGTGTCCAAATACTTTTGGCCATTTAGTGCATGTTTGACCCAATACCAACTGACAATCCCATCAATAAAATGCTCAGGTTGATATTGTGATAATCCAGTCATTTTAACTGGATTGTTTTTGTTGTTGTTGTTGTTTTGGACGTTCATCGCTGGTCTCAAAAATTCTGAAACATTAATGTAAAAGTAGCAAAACTCTGGTTACACTTAATAATAAAGATATTTTACACAGAGAAAATTGTAAGTGATAAGTATTGACTATTACCATTAGCATGTAGCTACATAAATGTAGCTAACAGACAACTGTTGTACACTAGCTAACCATGTTTAATGTTCACTACAGGGTTTGATTAATAAATAAATATTAATAAATAAAGCTAGAAATGCCCACTAAGTACCAGTTTATAGAATGTTGGGTGGTGTGAGTGAAACTTAGAAGAAGGAAAAGTGACACGTCTTACCTGAGCTACAACATCCGAGAAAGAGGCACAGCCAACCAGGAGACTGTACTTGTGCTTTAGGAGGATTCCAGCATGGGTCCAGGCCTGGAAACACACACACTCTTTTTTTCACACGTACACACATGCTCAATCTGTCCCCAAAAATATAGGCCAGATCTGTAGTGTATGGAGCAAACGCTGCTGGTGTGAGAACTGGCAGTGTTAGATAGAGTATGGTGGAAGAAGAGCCGTATTACTCACCAGGGCATCCAGCAAAGGAAACGCAGCCAAGTAGAAAAAAGCCTTCCTGGTCTTATTGCCCACCGAGTCGTCTACATGATGCAGTTTGTTTATGATGTAGTACCCCAGGTCTGTATAGGCTAGGTCAGAAAAGGAATAAAAAATGTATAATAATAAATAACCAGGGCTTACCAATAAAATACTGCCACTCTAAATGAGTCAATAAAAAGAAATTTCCACATTTTTTTTAATAAAACACGGTACAATAGATATATGAACCTAAATTATAGAAAAGTTTGGACAGTGTATAAAATCCTAATAAAAATAATGTCAGATAAGTTCTTACAAATGCAAATAATCACTGATGTTTCTCAGTATTTGGACACCTGACCATGAGTTTGTCGGATGTCCCATTTCAAAAACAAATGGTATTAAAATAGATTGGCATCTATGTGATCTTTTCATTTATAACAACAGCCCCTCTTTTGAAAAGACTTACATTTACATTTACGGCATTTAGCAGACGCTTTTTATTCAAAGCAACTTACAGTACTGTGACAGCATATTGTCTAAGCAACTGAGGGTTAAGGGCCTTGCTCAAGGGCCCAACAGTGGCAACCTGGCAGTGATGGGGCTTGAACCTTTTAATTACTAGTCAGTACCTTAACCACTAGGTCCTCATCATCCCATATTTTAGGAAGTCGGTGCAACCTGAAGCCCTATAATGATTCAGTCTAATTTTGGCCACGTCATCACCAACTACAGTATCTGTAATTTGGAAAATGACTGAGACCACTAAAACCGACATAACTGAGTGGGAGTTGAGTAGCGCTTTGTTTAATGACCGTATAACCAAGTCTAATGCCATTTTTCCATCTTGGTATCTGTTTGTGTAAAAATGACAGGAGTCTGGAAGGAACCCATTCATGCAGGAGAAACACACAGAGTGGATGAACAGAATGCTGGAACAAAACTCTGTCAACATGGTGGTAAAAGCGAGATCTGAACTTGCTGTTCTTTCATTAAAGTCATTATCACACAGAGATTGTGTACATATTAAAATTACAACCCAGAGCACATCTGCTACCAGTTATTTGGTCAAATGGATTCACACAAGTGAGTCTGTTTAGGCTAAATCTTTATGTGTGGAAAAGAAATTTGGATTATCTCGTCCAATAAGAAATAAAAAATATGCCTCATCCAAAAATGTGTCCTTTACTGATAAGGCATTTCCACATTTTGTAGAACTGTTGAACATTTAACATAAATGACAGACCAAACAAATGCTCAGACACAAGATGTGAGTACAAGTGTAGGTGAATCACTTATTTAGTATTAATATAATAGTGATGGTTACCTGATAACCAAAAAAATAATATGTAACTACGAAGTTACCATGCTATCATGTGAAGCAAACTTAATTAGCTTTGTTATGTACTCATTCTTTTGCTAGAATGTCCTTAGTGCAATCAACTTCAGCCCGCCAACCCGGCAGACACAGCCAATCATGTCTGCGAGTAGTCACCCTGCCGGCCAATAGCAGAGCTGAGATTCAAACCCGAGAGCTCCAGATCTCAGCGCTGGTGGCCTAGCATGCTTTCCCACCGAACCACCCAAGCTCTTTAAAGTGGTTTTAATTAGAGAGTGTTTTCGAGTTCAGTCACTAGTTTGTAAAGGAAATAAAACTCTGTTATACTTGTTCCATGTGTGTCTGGTATGGAGACGTGGAAGCCTTGTTATGATAGAAAAATGAATGAAAAATCAAGAAAACAAACATTTTGTTTAAGAGCAACACTTTCATTTTCTGTGCTTTAGCTGGTGACCATTGTGTAGCAGATACAGTGCCTCACTTATAAAGGGGCGGCACGGTGGGTAGCACTGTTGCCTTACAGCAAGAAGGTCTTGGGTTTGATCCCCAGGTGGGGCGGTTCGGGTTCTTTCTCCCCGTGTCTGCGTAGGTTTTCTCCGGGTGCTCCGGTTTCCTCCCACAGTCCAAAGACATGCAAGTGAGGTGAGTTGGAGACACTAAATTATCCATGACTGTGTTCGTTATAAACTTGTGAACTGATGAACCCTGTGTAACCAGTAACTACTGTTTCTGTCATGAATGTAACCAAAAGTGTAAAACATGAGGTTAAAATCCTAATAAACAAACAAACAAACACTTATAAAGACATGGTTTGACAGTGGCTTACACCAGGCTCTGACCACCACCTCATGGAACACCTAGGGATGCTTTGGAATGTGCATTGTGAGCCAGATCTTGGGGTAAATTTCACATAACGTTTAGTGGAAAGCCTTTGGCTGTTATGGCAGCAAGGGGCCACTCGATTATAACGCCCATTTTGAATGGGATGTTCAACAAGCTTGTGGTTGGATGTCCACATACGTATTTTTATTCAACCTCCCTGCACACAGACTTAAATTTAATCCCCTAAAATTAAATTTTAATTTAATTTGTTCTTAAACCACTAGGCAATGGAAGCACTACAATTACTGTCAGTTTCAAATGACAATTTCTTCTCAAACATGTTTGGGATCCACCCTCAGACTGACCGATCAACGTGTGGAAGATGAGAGCAATAGTTCCTGCAGCAACCATACACAGGACTGCCTTGTTCCGGTCACGCCTGCTGTTGACAAACACCAGGCCCACATTCTTGAAGTCACTCAAAGGCCCGGTGAAGAACTTCATGAGCGAATAGGCCAGACCGTAACTGGCCAGCATCTCCACTGCATCCTCTTTGACAGCCGCGATCCCTCGGTTCAAAGCCTAAAAATTCAACATAAAAGACAAACACAAATCAATCCATGAGTTTCACCGTCTGGAGCATGGAACAGCATTTTTTTCACCTGCGACAGCAAATTCGGCCGCTGCATTTGTTCTGAGCAGGTGTTCTATTGTGAACTGTTGGAATGGTAAACTAAGAATCAGATTTTACCCTCATGCAGGCTGGTTTAGGCTCTGATCAGGTTACAGCTGACATTCTCTTTTTTTTTATTTTTTTTTATTTTTTTTTTTTTATTGAGGAATAAAATAGACATTACAATAAAATGACAAATTGTATAACAAACAATAGGCATAACAGCAAGTAGACTAATCTTAGCCTCTGAATTTTAAACGTCCTCAAAGATTTTTCAGTTAAACATTTAACCCTAGAACTACTACCACACACGTTCTCACACACACACACAGATACCAACACAAACACAACAAAGGAGGGGAAAGGGGGATCAATCAGCCGGCACTGCTTCAAGCAAGTTGAAGAATGAAAGAAAAGAATTCCATTTGAAATAAAATGCGGCAGTGTTACCTTTTAGCGTGAGTCTTATTTTTTCCAATTTTAGAAAGTGCAAAACATCATGGAGCCACTGTGATATTGAAGGTGGTTTTGCAGATTTCCACAACATTAATATACATCGTCTTGCCAATAAAGAAGTAAAGGCTAAAATGTCTGCTTGAACACGAGTTAAAGAGCACGATCCGGCAGATAAACCAAATATTGCAACAAAAGGGCAGGGAGAGATGCTAACACCTAAAACCTTTGAGATAACCTCAAAGTAGTCTGACCAAAATTTGTGTAATGAAGGACAGAGAAAAAACATATGACTTAAGTGACATGATGAGGCAGAGCATCTATCACACCGATCATTAAAGGCATTTGGATAAAATTTAGAAAGCTGGAATTTAGAACGATGGATCCTGTGCAGAACCTTAAATTGGATCAACTGAAGTCTAGCACAGGGTGCACTGAAACGTATTTTATTAATTGCCTTGTCCCACCACCACTCCGGAAACACTATACCTAATTCTTGTTCCCAAGCACTTTTAACCTTGTCAAGGCAGTTTGCATCCCAAGTCATGAGATTTATATAAATCTTGGATATAAGTGACTTTTGGGAAAAGTCCATACTCACAAAATCATCCCATAGCTGCCCATTAGGAAGACATGTGTAATTCGAAAAGTGGGAAGAAACAAAGTGCCTCACTTGAAAATATCGAAACATGTGTGAGGAGGGCAAATTAAACTCAGTAGATAGTTGGGCAAAACTTCGAAATGTGTCGTCTTTATACAGATCAGAGACAGATCTAATACCTCTATCGCACCACACTTTAAAAGCAGGATCACTCAACCCTGGGGGGAACAGATGATTGTCTAAAATAGGCATTTTAGTGGATGATGCCATAAACTTAAAATGACGTCTGAACTGAAACCAAATACGTAGAGTGGAAAGTACTAAAGGGTTACTAGAGCACTTTGATATTTTATGTGACAAGGGGGATGTGAGCAGTGCAAGAACAGAAGATGGCGAACAAGAATGTATTTCTAACCTGCACCATAGCAACTCTGGTGTATGAAGCCAATGGAGTGCTTTTTGAATGTGAGCCGACCAGTAGTAAAATAAAAAATTGGGAAGGGAAAGCCCACCATCGGATCTAAATTTCTGTAAAAGTGAATTTCTTACTCTTGGGACCCTCCCATCCCATATAAAATGAGTAATATGTTGATCAAGAGATTTAAAAAACTTCCTGGGTAATAATAACGGAATGTTTTGAAACAAGAAGAGAAATTTTGGCAAGACATTCATTTTAATGATATTTATTCTAGCTATTAATGATAAAGGAAGAGATCTCCATCTTTGTAGGTCTAATTTTAGTTTGATCAGTAAAGGAGAAAAATTTTTGTCAAAGAGGGATGGCAAAGTGCAGGAAATATGAATTCCAAGATATTTAAATCCAGTTGGAGCAAATTTAAAGGGAATAGCGGATTGATTGAGTGATAATGCTAACGAGTTAACTGGATAACACTCACTTTTTTGTATATTCACTCTGTATCCCGAAAAGGAGCCAAATCTCTTTAAAAATGACAGGATTGAGGGAAGACTATGTAGAGGATCAGTTACATATAACAGCAAGTCATCAGCGTACAATGATAATTTTAGCTCAATACCAGATCTGGAAATACCTTGAAAGGAAACAAGAGATTTTAATGCAATTGATAGAGGTTCGATGGCAAGAGCAAACAATAAAGGAGACAAAGGGCACCCCTGTCTAGTTCCACGACACAAGGAAAAATAATCTGAGCGTATACCGTTGGTAGAGACACTGGCTTGAGGAGAGGTGTATAATAATCTAATCCAAGATACAAACTTGTCTCCAAAGCCAAATCTATGCAGGACTGCAAAGAGATAGTTCCACTCAACCCGGTCGAATGCCTTCTCTGCATCTACAGAGATCACAACTTCAGGAGCAGAGGAAGATTGCTTCGCAAAAACAACATTTAAAAGGGTGCGAACATTAGAAACAAGCTGACGCCCCTTAATGAAGCCATTCTGGTCAGAGGAAATTATTCCAGGAAGAACATTCTCTAAACGCAACGCCAGAACCTTAGCCAGAATCTTAACGTCAACATTTAAAAGAGACAGAGGTCTGTATGAAGCGCAGGCTGTGGGATCCTTGTCCTTTTTCAAAAGAAGGGATATAGAAGCTTGAGTCATAGTTGGTGGTAAAGCCCCAAGTGATAGGGATTCGCTGTAAACTTCTAGAAGAAGAGGAGCTAACTTATTAATAAATTTCTTAAAGAACTCAATGGGGAATCCATCAGGGCCTGGTGCCTTATTAGTCTGCACAGTTTTGATAGCAGCAGTGATTTCATCTAGATGTAAGGGTGAGTCAAGATCACCCACAGTCCCTGAATCTACGGCGGGGAACGCCAAACCCTCCAGAAATTCAGTCATATGGTCTGCAACGTATTCTGTCTGATACAGATTTGAATAAAAAGATTTAAAAATCGTATTAATTAACAATGGGTCAGTGCACAGCCCCCCGGAAGAATCCTTTATTTGAGGAATCAAACGAGATGCAGCACGTCTCTTTAGCTGATGGGCCAGTAGTCTAGAGGGCTTGTCACCATGCTCATAGTAATTACAACGTGTACGAAGCAATAATTTCTCTGCGTCAGTCGTTGTAGTGAGGTTGAATTCGGTCTGTAGCTCAAGCCGCCTCTTCAGTAAAGCAGGTGACGAGTTAATGGAGTTAAGTTTATCCAAGTTCGCAATCTTCAGCATCAAATCTTGCAATTTGGATTTCTGTAGTCTTTTTGAATATGCAGTGTAGGAAATTATCTGTCCACGCAAATAGGCCTTAAGAGTTTCCCACAATAAAGAAAATGAAGTTGTGTCATTTTTGTTAATAGCAATAAAATCATCAATCGAAGTTGAGATGAAGGTAGTGAAAGCCTCATCTGATAATAATAATGTGTCAAATTTCCAGGGAGGCGAAATGACGGGGCGACACAAAAAATGGATATTCATAGTAAGAGGGGCATGATCTGAAATAACTATAGAATGATACTCAATAGGACCAACCTTAGAAATAAGAGAGTTATCCACAAAAAAATAATCAATCCGGGAATAAGTTTGATGTGGGTGAGAATAAAAAGAGAATTCTTTGGCGCCAGGGTTATAAGATCTCCAAGGGTCAGTAACAGCATTTCTAGTTATGAAATCAAAAACTGATTGAGACATTAAGGATCGAGTTGAGTTACGTGGATCTGAATGATCTAATATTGGGTCCATTGTACAATTAAAATCACCACCCATTATTAAAAAATGTGTATTCAGAGAGGGAATGGAACTAAATAATTTATTCATAAAGTTAGGATTATCAAAATTAGGAGCATAGACATTTACCAATAAGACTGGGGTGTTAAATAACGAACATTGAATAATCAGGTGTCTACCATTTATATCTGCAATGACTTTATCTGCTGTAAACTGAATCCCTCTTTTGACCAAAATTGCCACCCCTCTAGTTTTAGAGTTAAATGTTGAATGAAAAGTTTCGTCTACCCAAGAAGATTTTAATCTAGAATGATCACTATTTCTGAGATGGGTTTCTTGTAGAAATATTACATCAGCATTTAATCGTTTCAAATGAGCAAATATCCTTAACCGTTTAACTGTATTGTTTAAACCTTTGACATTCCAACTCACAAATTTCACAGAGGCCCCATTTCTCAAATTATATGGATAGGAATCAGTCATTCTATGATAAATGTGAACAATTAAATGGAGACAGTGCCAGCTGATGAGAAGAGAAAGGGGTAATAAACATACAAACAGTCACACACACAAGCACGCACACACACACACAGCTAAACCCACCCCATCGAGAATAACCCACCCTAAGTCCTCTGCACACCCAAACATAAGGACTATTTGGGCTCAACCTGGAGCCAACCTCACAAGAACAGTACCTCCGTTTGTACAGCATGGTTCAACAGTCGGGCCCAAGGGATAAGTATTTATCAGTAAACGAAAATAAAACAACATGCACCAACAGTGTACAACAAATTGTGAATAAAGTAACATAGAAAACTGTTATTCAATATAGTTCTGGATACTGACCGTTTAGAAAAGGTGCAAATTTGGCGTAAAATAAAATAATAATAATAATAAAAAAAAAATTACAGTAATCCAGTCCAAAGAATATAGTGTAATCAAAAAATCATCCCGTACACAGCTTGCTCATGAACAGTCAGGCACAGGATCATTAAAAGTACTAGATCGAATACAATTCCTCAATAATAAAAAGAAAGAAAGAAATCCACAAAGAGCAAGGTGCAATAATCAGTTTATGAATCCAAATAATGCGATTACTTAGCAATTGAAGTGACAAACTGTGTGGCCTCCTCGGGAGAAGTAAAATCGCGATGCTTGCCATCCTGAGTTATCCGAAGCCGAGCCGGGTAAAACAAACCGTATTTAACTCCTTCAATGTTGCGGAGCAGTTTACGGACATTGTTAAAAGCTGCTCGTGCTTTCGCCGTTTTAGCGGTGAAGTCAGGGAAAACAGAAAGCGTCATGCCCGAAACCGTAATCCGCTGTTGTCGTCTAGCTTTACTGAGAATGTCTACACAGTCCTCATAATAATGTAATCTCGCTATTATGGAGCGTGGAAACTCACCGGGCCTCGGCATGGGCGCGAGCGATCGGTGCACCCTATCCACCAGTGGGCATTTATCCATGGAAAATGCTTCTTTAAGGAGGTTTGATATATTGAGGGTAGTCAGGGAAAACGAATCGCCCTCCGGAATCCCCACAATTCGGACATTTTGGCGGCGCGATCTAGCCTCCAAATCCTCACATTTAGCATCCAGTTTAACGAGTTCTTTAGACAGAAATTCAACTTTGTTCTGTAGCGCTGCCGTATCATCGGTACATGCAGACAGAGAATGTTCGATGTCCGAAACCGTGCTTTTCACGCCGGCCAACTCGGACCTCAGCGAAGCAAAGTCTCGTGTTAGCTCGGCTTTCATGTCCTGCAGTTCTGCTTTTATCTTAGAATGATGGTCATTCAAAACGGCCTGTAGTTCAGCCACGACAGCGCGAACCAGCTCAGATTTTAACGCATCAATATCTAATGTGGAAGCTGGTGACGCGCGTGTCTCTGCCGAGGGAGCCGAAGCACCTGACGGCGAGGATGCAGCGTGTATAACAGGCCGTATGAGCGACTGCGTAAAACTTGTCGATTTATTTAATTTTGGAGGCATGGCAGTTTAAACAGTAAGCACAACTAAAACAACTAAGTAAAAGTAATAACTGATGCCTGTAAATAAACGAATAAAACGTTATCAAAACAATAAAATATTACTTTCCCTACGGGCACCACCAAACACACGTCTACTCCATGCCGCACCAAACCGGAAGTACAGCTGACATTCTTAATGGACGGTGAATAAAGTCTAACAATTATACCCTGTATCTAAGCAATTCTTTGGCAGGTCTACATGATTAAATCCTTGAAGTGGAGGTTGGCAAAAGTACAGTTTTGAGAAAGTTTCTAAGCAATTAGTTTTAATAAGCTACGCAACTACAGGATTTAGAAGCTGGTGAACCAGTAGTGGTGAACCAGTTAAAACACTCTGTGGCCAAAAGTATTTGGACACCTGACCATGGGTTCGAAAACCTAGTGATCTCTCTACATATATGACATTTTACGTCATCCTACGCTCCCGAGAAGAAGACTGTTCGAATTCTTAGATGCTTTAAATGCTGCCTAGTAAGGTACTTTAAATTTAACTGGTATTTTGACTGTATGACAAGGGAGCAAACAATGCTTCCTTAGTGATGAAGGCAATCCCAGCATTCAGTGCGGCACAACTTTTCTCACAGAAAAATTACAAATATAGCGGACGAATGTGGAGCAATGAAAGAAGTTCTTTTCAAATGTAAATAAATGATCAATTATTCTTAATTTATATAAAGGTGTCATTTATTTGCAAATTGGGATCATCAGGGACAGTTTAACCATTTTTGGTACACGGAGGGAGACGTTCGTTGACATGCTAGCACGTTGTGCCACCTCATACCATTGGTTTGAATGGCACGAGGCTAACTGTGTAAGCAAAAACTGATGGAATCGCTGCCTAAGTAGTGCATCTGAGTATCCTGACTTATAAGTTTGATGTCTTATTAGAATCCTCTCTACTGAGGCAGCTGCCTATTTAGGCAGAAGACAGAAAGGCAGCTCACTAGGTTTTTGAACAGACCCCATGAGCTTGTTGGACAGTCAGATTTGATCATTATTGATTTATTTCAAGACATTTATTAATATACACTACAGTATACAGACAAAAGTATTGGGACGCCCCTTATAATTATCGAATTCATATGTTTCCGACACAACAATTGCTAACAGCTGTAATAAATCAGTTATAGAAAGGAAATTACAATATATGCTTCCAACATTGCAGCACCCATGCCTGTTCCAGGATGACTGTGTTCCTATGCACAAAATCATCTCTATAAAGACGTGAAGAAAAGCTTGGTGTTAAACTCCAGTGGCATGCACAGAACCCTGACCTCAGGCCCACTGAACAGCTTTGAAATGAACCGGAACATCAACTGAGACTTTCATGATCAACAGCAGTGCCCATCCATACAAATGCTCCTTCGATAAAATGGGCACAAATTCCCATACACAGACATACTTCAAAGTCTTGTGAGAAGCCTTCCCAGTTACTATTTGTTTTTGAAACAGGATGTCCTACAAGCTCATGGTCAGGTGTCCAAATACTTCTGTCCATATAGTGTATCTTTACTGTCTTCTGTTTCTGACAACCCCACAGTGTTTGTGCAGACACTCAACTTAATGGCTGGTCTACTGAACTACAATCTATCTTCACCAATAGTTCTACTACAAACCTGCCTGTGACCCAGTGGTTCAGAAACCTAGTTTTTTTTTATCAAATCCCCAGACACAAAAGGTAAGCAGGCAAGGGATGTTACTTATATTGCAAATGGCTGTGCACATGCTCAGTTAGACGGCAACTATATCTTCCCGTAAAATGTGTACTGAGGTGACATGGAAAAGAATAAAAGTGTCAGCTGATGGAAAATGTCACTGGTTCTGGCAGTGTGTAACATCCCTAATGTCTGGCACCTTCCTCTTTTCAAAACATGACTACTTTGTTCTTTATAAACTCTATTATTATCTCACTCTGTGCCATCATGTTATTTTCCACGCATGCAAAAAATAATACATGCAACACTGTCAGTGATTGGAGCTCAGTACAGAATAACTGCAAATGCACAGGTGCCACAGTGGTAAAATACACTAACCCACTGCTGCTGAGATATGAGGATCCCATCTTAGCACTGCTATGGGCCGGTTGGGTGTCTGCATATACATGACTGGCTAATGTCTAGCGATTAGGAGATGCACTTGTCAGGGTGCTCTCAGTGCACGTAGAAAAGGATAGAAAAAGGATGATTGCAACAGGGAGGGTGTCCAGTGTACAAACAAGCCTGGTATGCAGACCAGATCTGCTGTGGTGACCCATATATATAAAATAGGTTCTTTAGGTCCTGAGTCAGAAAACAGCTCCAAATCATGACGCTCCCTCCACCGCACTTTAAAGATAGAATAAAATTGTGGTGTTAATCCAGGTGGTCTTTTGTAAACATGCTATAATATCATTTGAAAAACAGTGTTTGCCTCCAAAAGTCCCTGATTTGCTTCCACCAGACATTGTAAAATGTTTTGTTCTTGTAGTGGACAAGAAAAAAGATACTTAAAAAGAGGGTAGTTACCCTAGTGCCCTTTAGGGTAATTTTTCCAAGGCACCCACGACTAGGGTGAGAAACAACATTAATAAATTGATTCTATTTGTAAGAAGTTGTTTTTATTATCAGTAAATGGTTCACATGAATTTTGAGTCTTTTATAGGACAGACAAGCTCTGAAACCCGAACCTCAGATTAAGACTAAAACAGAACTCAGGGAAAGCTATTAAATCATGTGAGTGCACAGTTTCCTGTTTGACTAAAAACCTGCATTTATTCTAGGAACCACAAAGGCAGAGACATCACACACAGCACACAGACTGTTCACCCGATTCAACAAGCTCTACAAGACAAACAGCAGGCGAACGGAAATGAGAGTGCAGGCGTCTTTCAATAATTCATTCAAAGCTTCAGCTTCTGCTTTCGCTTATCTTGCATATTTTTCTGTCTCTCTCTCTCTGTTTTTGTACGTGCCATCAGTTCATCTCTCGACGCCTTCCAACAGTGTGCAGAAAGATAATAAATGTCTGTTAAACAGGGCGACCAGACTGCAGCGGCTCTACCACACGCTTCATTATTTGGCTTGTTTGCCTGTAGACTTCAATGCTCGAGAGAGTTAAATCAAACCAATGAAGGCTGGAATCTAAATATTATAGATACAATCTCAGACTCACATCATATTTGTTTATTCACATTTATTTCCTCAAAACGACTGTCCACATTTCCAATAGGTTGAGACTATTTTTACTAACAAAATCTTCAGAGCTCGTAATTTATTGCACTATTTTTGATGATTTATTCAATCCACTGTTAGATTTATCATTTTTAGCAATGCAGAAGTATCAGAAGTTTGGCCAGGACTGTTGTTTTAGCCCTAAAGAGTGTTTTTCCCCCTGATTTTACACCATATATCATCATAAGCACCATGTAGGTATAACTAAATCTTGTGAAAGTGGTGAGCCAGGACTTTTTATGGTTTATTTTCAACACAAAAGAGTGGATCTGTATTTTTCCACATTGGTACTGAAAACAACCACCATGTTTATCATGCTTATGTACAATCATATTTTAACCTGTACACTGCTTATAGTTCAAGTTCAAGAGTTCAAGGTAGGCTTTATTTTCATTTCAGTTATAATAAGACATATTCAAATGAAACAACATTCCTCCAGGACCAGACCAGGGTGCAACAGAGAATAAAAGGGCAAAACAATACAATAGCATGACATTTGCGTTTACCCCAAAGTGGTCCTGACGGGAACCTGTTTACCCATCTGCCTCTGAAGTTCAAGTTCAACTAGATGCGACAGAAACCTGCCATGTTTGGACTGAAAATGTCTAGAACTCACTACTGACTTTATCTCAAAATGTCTTTTTCCTTTCACTAGTTATACCTTTTTGTTTAAAATATTTTGTGTATGTTTGGTTTGTGTATATTCAATTCTTTTAAATTACTCTTCAGGCCACCCAAAAAGGCTGGATCCCTGCTGAGTCTGGTTCGTCTCTGTAATTTCCTGTAATTTAAAAGGGGGTTTTCCTTGCCACTGTTGCCATCGGCTTGCTCAACAGGGGATTTTGGTCTGTTGGTCTTGGATTCTGTAAAGTTGCTTTGAGACAATGTCTGTGACAAAATCGCAGTACAAATAAATTTGACTTGACTTCACTCACTTCATTTGGTTCATAGACACATAATTTTTGCCATTTGACTCACTGAACTGGACAGACTGATAGGCTGATGATGCCATGTGACTAAGAACATCGAGATGGCTTTTCTGATGCTGTTGCTTCCCAAAACAAATAATAAAATCATTGTGCTGATCACAATGCACCCTTAACTGCACCCTCCTTACAGACAGACTGACAGAAATTGAGATCTACAAGTTACTTTTATCATAATGGACCACCAATTATGCTCTTTAGCACTTTCGGTAATAGATGGCTATAAAATCAATAAAAATCAGTAGGGACTAGCAATCTTTTAATTAAATTAACAATGCTTTTTTATATGTTTTGTCACCCAGGAGCCCAAAAAAGGAACAAAACACTCCAAAATCAGTTCCAAGGTAAAAGTGGACCCGTGTCAACACTGGGTCATGTCACAGCCCCTTAAAGACATGTCATTATTAGTAAGGACACCATGGTGTTAACGTCGGTTTTGAGTGTGGCATGTCTTCAATTTTGGGAAAGAGGGTATACTTGCGTTTTCAATCAAAACTGAACTTAAGAGATCACAGAAAATTAGGTACAATATACCACATTACATTTACCATACTGTATTGTCACATTTCTGTACCTGTGCACAATTTCCAGTGGATTCGGGCTCACAGATTGTAAAACAGTGCTGCTAAAATGTAAACAAAAAAACAGGACACGTCTACACAGTCTAACAGGATCCTCGTTAAAGTGTCCCAAATATCGTCAAATACTCCAGAAGCCCCTGGCTATGTAGTGACAGTCGAAGCTTAGTATATTACACACACATCCTTGCATTTATCAACACGTCTGCAACTTATCGTAGCTACAGTAGGGTGTAAAATGATGGTATAAAATAACACCTCTGAGATGATGTACACCTATACAGCCAAAAATATTTGGACACCTGACCATGAGCATTTCGGAGCATTTGTTTAAAAACATATGGTATTAAAATAGAGCGACCTCTGTGTGATCTTTTCAGCTAGATTGAGCATATGATTTGCTTTATTTAACTGATTTATTACATCTATTAGCAATTGTTATGGATGAGAACTGTATCTTAAAGCATGCACCCCTCATGCATTTGTCTGTTTACAGAGAGTTGATTTAGTGTGAGGGTGGAATTTTTTGCATTGTATTAAAAATCAGAAACAAAAATCCATATTATAAAAATACAAGAGGTATATGACAGATGAAAGAAATATTTATGCAATATACTGCACAGCATCACACAGTCAGAACTCAACAGTCAAACCTGATGTTTTACATAGAACTGATCAATTTGATCAATATAATGTAATGTAAACAATGTAAACAAAAGTCTGGGGGAATTTATACTGGGGTTATGACCCGCTCCAGCACAGTCCGTCCTGTGTTACTGTGTATTCATCTCTGTCTCATTCACACACTATTGTTCCTTGTGCACTGTTTGACACCCGGGTCATCATCAGTGGGTGCTGTTTACAAAGCTTGTTTTACACATTATATGGTCAATTAGCTTGTTGGACATCCTATTCCAAAACCTTGAGCATTGATAAGGGGTTCCCTCCACTCTTTGCTCTTCTAAAAAGGCTTTTACATGATTTTGGTTGGGCCTGTGGGAATTTCTGCCCAGACAAACAAAAAAAGTTTAAAGTCTTGTCATTTATTTATTTTATTAGGATTTTAACGTCATGTTTTACACTTTGGTTACATTCATGACAGAAATGGTAGTTACTCATTACACAAGATTCATCAGTTCAAAAGTTTACTATCAAACACAGTCATGGACAATTTTCTATCTCCAATTGACCTCACTTGCACGTCTTTGGACTGTGGGAGGAAACCGGAGCTCCCGAAGGAAACCCATGCAAACTCCACACAGAAAGGACCCAGACCGTCCCACCTTGGGATCGAACCCAGGCCCTTTTGCTGTGATGTGACACTGGGCCACCGTGCCGCCCTGAGTCTTGTCATAAACCATCTCAGAGAAACAGCTGTTGTTATAGCTGAAAAGGTTAAATCGTGTTTGAAATGGGAAGTCCAACAAGCTCATGGTCAGGTGTCCAAATACTTTTGGACATATAGTGCATGATCAAGACAGTCACACTGACTAATATTTGTGTACTTTTCAATAATAATACCAAGATATGTATTATAAGTATAGGCAAATAATAGAATTGACGTCACAACATTGGCCCAAATGCAAATGACATCATCATGGAGGATTATTTTATGATTTATGTGATGATTTTGAAGCAATACGTGCAAAAATCAAGGACCAGAATAAATCTGATTCTAGATGCGGATGGTGTGCAGATGGCCGCAGTGTCATCCTGTGCTACCAACCCCACAGCACCGGATTACACCTTGAGAAACGGTCAGTCGATGTAGCAAGCATAAACGAATGAATGAATGAATAAATAAATGAATGAATGAATCTAGTATTTAATGCGCATTTCATTGCACTTGCCTGCTCGCCGAGGTCGATGGCGATGTTGGTAATGGCCAGCGGTACCAGGAACCGCACCAGAGGCCAGTAGTGCGCCAGAGCCGGGAGGGTCACCATGTCTCAGCGCGCATCAATCCGCTCCAGGGCGGAGGAGAAGAAGCCCGGGGTCAAAACGGAGTGCGCTCTTCTAGCACAGGATCGAACCCGTCCCTGGCCTCCGAAACAACGACACCATCGACACCAGTAACGCCGAGACCATCGTCAACAATGATGCAGGAGGCTCGCCGGAAATTTCGGCTGACCGCTTCTGCATTGTTCATCCATCTGGAGGAGGGGTGTGAAAAAAAAAAACCCCAGAAAGATGTGCGTGTTAGGTGGAAGAGGGAGCGCCCCTGTGTCCAGATCGGTCCGGGTGTATCGCTGTCACCAGATCCAATAGGAGAATGGCTGATGATGATGCGGTAGATGGCTGGACTGTGAGATAGCCGCTCTTAAATCATCCTCCTTCCCTTTAACAGCACGTGGGTCTCAGCTGCTGAAGCCCCGCCCACACGAGACGTCACGCGCAGCTTCCATATACCATCTAGCTTATGCACTGCTTGTTTCTACACTCACTGTCCATTCTATCAGCTCCACTTACCATATAGAAGCACTTTGTAGTTCTACAATTACTGACTGTAGTCCATCTGTTTCTCTACATACATTTTTAACCTCCACAGGACCACCACAGAGCAGGTATTATTTAGGTGGTGGATCATTCTCAGCACTGCAGTGACACTGACATGGTGGTGGTGTGTTAGTGTGTGTTGTGCTGGCATGAGTGGATCAGACACAGCAGCGCTGCTGGAGTTTTTAAACACCGTGTCCACTCACTGTCCACTCTATTAGACACTCCTACCTAGTTGGTCCACCTTGTAGATGTAAAGTCGGAGACAGTCGCTCATCTATTGCTGCTGTTTGAGTTGGTCAACTTCTAGACCTTCATCAGTGGTCACAGGACGCTGCCCACAGGGAGCTGTTGGCTGGATGTTTTTGGTTTGTGGACTATGCTCAGTCCAGCAGTGACAGTGAGGTCTGCTGTGTCTGATCCACTCATACAAGCACAACACACACTAACACACCACCACCATGTCAGTGTCACTGCAGTGCTGAGAATGATCCACCACCCAAATAATACCTGCTCTGTAGTGGTCCTGTGGGGGTCCTGACTATTGAAGAACAGCATGAAAGGGGGCTAACAAAGCATGCAGAGAAACAGATGGACTACAGTCAGTAACTGTAGAACTGTAGACAGTGAGTGTAGAAACAAGGAGGTGGTTTTAATGTTATGGCTGATCGGTGTATATCACCATGTTGTCTAATACTGCATGGTTTATTCTAACTCATAAATACACTTAACACACATTTATAATACATTAAAAAAGTCAAGTCCATTAGCACCGTCATCAAGCTAGGATTGATGAAAGCCTTGGTCTGGCCATTAGTGCCATATGGATGTAAGCCATTCAAGCTTTTGAGAATCAGTGCATCAAAAAAGTGCTGAAAATCCCATTAAGGAAGATGATGACCACCAGTGTTGCCACTCTCCATTTTAAGAATTCCCAGGAGCTTGCCACAAAAATCCCAAGATTGTACTAAAATAGTATCATCAATGACTCCAAGTTTACGAGATGGCTAGAGCATAAAAGACGAAGCCCCTGGTTATGTAGTGACAGCACAGAAAACCCAACCAGAAATGTATAAGTGTTTTCACTTCCAGTACTGAGTATTCACAGCCATGAAAAATTTATTTCACAATCTTTCCCTGTTCCTAACACACAAAAAACTTTCTTACATTCCTTATTTTACATGAGTAAATTGATGGGGACATTTTGAGCATATCTTAATTTAAGGAAGGGGGGCGTGTGACTGAAAGGAGACATGGTATACACTAATGTGAAATGTATTGTATTGAATGACTGAACACAGAGTTGAGAGTAAGGCTATGGCAACCCAATATAACCACTCTTTACAACCACAATGAGAGGAAAAGCATCTCACCAAGATGATGACCGCTGAGCAAGTTTATGAGATGGCCAGAACAGAAAAGGAGCAGCTGAACCACTGGAAAAGCATCTCAGAAAGAATTTGGGTTAAGGTTATGTTTAGGGCAATTTGGTGGGGTCATGTTTAGAATTTGGGTTAAGGTTATGTTTAGGGTAATTTGGTGGGGTTAGGGTTAGAATTTGGGTTAAGGTTATGTTTAGGGTAATTTGGTGGGGTTAGGGTTAAAATTTGGGTTAAGGTTATGTTTAGGGTAATTTGGTGGGGTTAGGGTTAAAATTTGGGTTAAGGTTATGTTTAGGGCAATTTGGTGGGGTCATGTTTATTGCGATTATGTTTAGGGTAATTTGGTGGGGTTATGTTTAGAATTTGGGTTAAGGTTATGTTTAGGGCAATTTGGTGGGGTAAGGGTTAGAATTTGGGTTAAGGTTATGTTAGGGTAATTTGGTGGGCTTATGTTTATGGCGGTTATGTTTAGGGTAATTTGGTGGGGTTATGTTTAGAATTTGGGTTAAGGTTATGTTAGGGCAATTTGGTGGGGTAAGGGTTAGAATTTGGGTTAAGGTTATGTTTAGGGTAATTTAGTGGGGTTATGTTTAAGGGCGGTTATGTTTAGGGTAATTTGGTGGGGTTATGTTTAGAATTTGGGTTAAGGTTATGTTTAGGGTAATTTGGTGGAGTCATGTTTATTGCGGTTATGTTTAGGGCAATTTGGTGGGGTAAGGGTTAGAATTTGGGTTAAGGTTATGTTAGGGTAATTTGGTGGGGTAAGGGTTAGAATTTGGGTTAAGGTTATGTTAGGGTAATTTGGTGGAGTCATGTTTATTGCGGTTATGTTTAGGGCAATTTGGTGGGGTAAGCGTTAGAATTTGGGTTAAGGTTATGTTTAGGGTAATTTGGTGGGCTTATGTTTAAGGGCGGTTATGTTTAGGGTAATTTGGTGGGCTTATGTTTAGAATTTGGGTTAAGGTTATGTTTAGGGTAATTTAGTGGGGTAAGGGTTAGAATTTGGATTAAGGTTATGTTTAGGGTAATTTAGTGGGGTAAGGGTTAGAATTTGGGTTAAGGTTATGTTAGGGTAATTTGGTGGGGTCATGTTTATCTTGTTCCACTGCTCTCAGCCAACAACAGGAATCTGAGGATACAGTGGGCACAGTCTCATCGAAAGACTTCTTGGTCTGATGAATCTTCATTTCTGCTATGACATGCAATGTTTGGTCAAAGTTGGTGTAAACGGCATTAATAAACAACCCCAGCTGCCATGTGTCAACAGTTCAAGATGTTGCTGGAGGGTTAATGGTGTGGGGAATGTTTTCTTTGCACACATTGGTCCCTCTAATATGAATCCTATGCTGTTCAGCCTATTTCTGCTAACCATGTACAATCCTTTATGGTCACAATTAGCACATTTTTAACAGCTAAGTTTAACATGATATTACACCATTGTATGAAGCATAATTGACCTCAAACTCATGAATATAACAATAAGTTTCCTTCATTGGCCTCCCCAGTCACAATCCAGTAGAGTACTTGTATAGGATGTGGTACAATTTGGAGCTTTAATGTGCAGTTGACAAATCTGCACCAATTACATGATGCAGTATGTCAACTTATTGCGTCACCAAGATAATGATCTTGCTTTGGTTGTGTGCTTCGGGTCAGTGAGCTTAAACTTTCTTCTGAGTAAAAGCTTTCTGAGAAAAAGGTAAAATTTTATAAGGGACGTTTAGGGTATCACCTTCTGTGCCAGATAGAATTCTGCAACTCAGAGTGACAGCATCACAGTAATCATTCTGGTTCAACTGGTTTATGAGTGGCTGACCTAGACACTGTGGTGTCTTTATTTTCTCATTTCATTTTCATGAATCTCTTTATCCTGGTCAGTTTTGTGGCAGATTTAAAAGAAATATTTATTAATAAAGCTCTAAATGCTGCTCTTGATGACCAGTTGCCAATGAATAAGTAAAATCTTTTGCCAAGATACTGTAATATTTTCCATAGCTCATCATTTGCATTTTTACATCATTAAATATATTATGTAGTAATTTCATTTGAGCCCATTCAAAGTACATGGCTTATCTCAGTAGTAATGCTGTTAGGAACTAGACTAACATCACTTGTTTTAAACCAAACTGGTTAGGTTAAGTTAAAACATTTTAAACTACTGTACATTAAAACTATTGGTGGGTGAGCATATATGTATTATTTACATAAACTTAAGGTGCATGTCCACTATATGGCCAAAGGTATACGGACACCTGTCCTAATAGTTAAGCTCATGGGGTTTAAGTTCATGTGATTTAGCCAGGCTTAGGAAGCCACTAATGCTTTGGTGACATTAGGCTCCCACTCCCTTGACGTCTAAAATATTTATTTTTCATTTTTGTCCGTTTCTTGAGCTTTGTTGGATTATTGTCATTTCTTTTCAGACAGACATATTTGAACAGTTCTGAGACTACACATTTGTGGATCTCATTCATTATAAATTATAATTGATTATATTATTGTAAGCTGAAATAGATCTGGTGTTTTGTGAACAGAAAGATTGTGAAAGAAACCGTGCATGGCTGTGGACACTCATTACTGGAGGTGAAAACTCCAGGCTTGGACATTTCTGGTGGCATTTGGTGTGTGGACAATGACCTAACCCTCGTTCTCTCACTGCTACTGTGGATACACACGCGCCCTCCTGTGGATGAAACATCCATGACACATCTGTGACACCTAAACTGTAAACCCAAAAACCTGCAGGGGTCACCAGCCATTTCATGGTTGGTAACACTCCATTGTTAAAAATAATTGTGCACAATTTTAAATTTATGAAATAAGTAAAAAAAAAACCTAACTGACCCAAACAGACATTCTGTGCTGATTAACAATAGTTTTCTTCTTGCAGTCTTCTTCAGCATCAAAAGCAGAGGGGAACTGGCAGGGCCCTTTAGGCCCTCAGAGAAAGCCTAGGACAATACTAAAAATAATACTGTTGGGCCCATGAGCAAGGAGCTTAACTCTGACCTGAAAAAGAATTTCGTTGTACGGTACACATGTGTATGTATATATTTCTTCTTCTTCTTCTAATTTTCAATTTGTGCTGGGAAAAAATAGAAACACAATTTTCAGACTTGCATACAGCTTTAAACCAGTTGCCACTTTTATTAGAAATTCTTTCTCCTTTGTGCAGCATATCATGTTTGGACCAATACATTGACACAAATAAAAGCCATACAGGGTACAAACCACCATGTACATTTAGATTCCTTAAAAAAGACCCACTGTAAAACAAAAACAAAATAATTAGTATTAAAACTGAATATTAAATAAACCCAGACCCCTATACTCAAGACTGTTTCAATTCCATCCCCTTTGTAACAGATGGATTTCGACATTGCAATCATTATATGAAGCTTAAAGGATCCTACACTGTCCCATGATACACTAAGGGAAGAAAAAGACTGTAAATCATTATTATTATTATTATTCATATAATGTGTTTACTATGTATTACTTTACTACATATAGATAGGAAGTCCAGCAAGCTCATGTTTAGGTGTCTTCACACTTTTGGCCATACAGTGTACATATTATAAAATGTATAGCAGGATTGGTGTGTACGCTACTATTTAAAATTGTATAAGTTACATGTTTATTAATATTATTGTTTCTTATAATGTCATGCAAATTATTTTAAATAGAATACTCATGTGGCCAAAAGTATTTAAACACTTGACCATGAGCTTGTTGGACATCCTATTTTAAAAACAAATGATATAATGATATGTGATCCTTTTAGCTAATATAACAGCCACCCATCTGAGAAGGCTTTTTACAAGACTTTAAAGTATGTCTGTGGGAATTTGTGTCCATTTGTGCCCACTGATGTCGGTCAAAAAAGTCTCAGCTGATGTTCCGGTTCTTTCCAAAGCTGGTCAGTGGGGCTGAGGTCAGTGATCTGTGCAGGTCACTGGAGTTGGTTTTGTGCAGAGGGGCACAGTCATGCTGCAACAGCAAAGGGCCTTCCCTAAACTGTTGCTACAAAGCTGGAAGCATATAATTTCCTTTATATAACTGATTTATTACATCTGTAAGCAATTGATGTGGCTGAAACTCAGTATTTTAGTGTCCTGATACTTTTGTCCATATAGTGTATTTGTATGTATATAAAAAGGACTTTGTATATCGGACAGTTTGCATATTGAGTAGCAGTGATTTATTGTAGCAGTGCTAAGCTTGCGAAATGTTTTGGTTAACAAACTACCTTGTACAATAATTGCTAATAAATAAAAAAAACAGTAGATGACACTGATAAACTAGAATAGATAAAATAACAGACAGATAATTTCACACTATCAGTGTGAAACAGAAACAAAGATACAAGACCAAAAACTCCTGAGCCCTTAAAAACGCATGTGATCGTCTCTAAACGTATGTGGAGTCTGCAGGTTTTGAGCCACACGTAGGTTTGTTCCATCTGGGCCCTCCTGACTTGTCAGAGGTGAGGGACTGAGGCTTCGGCACCGGTACGTTGTAGTGTCTGTCATCCTCTGTGACGAGGCAAAGCTGAGGCCAGTCCGATCTGTGGTCATCCGGATAGTAGGTGATGAACTCCTCAGTGTCTGTCTTGTACAGACGATAGACCTGGAGCGTCTGCTGTAGTGTGTAGCCCAGCAGAAACATTTCTACCTGCGACAAACAAAACAAGAATCGCCGAATTAAAACGTGGCCACAATTATCTGGAAACGTCGAGCTATCTGAAGGAAGGTCAGAATATTTGACCTGTTCCAGACCACCGGTAAATCCCACATGTCTGAGATGATTGGTTAGGAAGCTCCTGGGGCATTTGGAGGTGTCACGAGCGAACAGGAGCCAGCAGAACTCGGGAACGCTGGAGTCGTTCTGCATGTCAGAGTGCAGCTGAACGGCTGTGGTCAACATCAGGAACTTCAGGGCCTCCAGCATGTCGTATTCCTCACTGTCGCCCACGAACACGCGCTGGCATAAACGCTCCTGCTCCGCTGAGGTTTTACACTCCGCCGCCTCCTGCCACTGCATGTGCACAAATGCTAATGGATGAATATACATAGATGGTGTATTTATTCTCTGAAATAAAGATGAGAAAGCATTAGTGCTACCCTGTTTCTCAGAAGTTCCAGACAGTGTTTCAACTGCTCCACTGCACTTTTATTATTGTAGCTCCCGAATGGAAACCTCCACTGGTCCACTAGATCCTGCACACATGGCACTCGGCTCGGCCCCTGCATAAACAACAGAACAGAAGACATTTACAGCTGGCCTTATGTACTACAGACCAAAACCTCACCCTTTAAATAGGCTCGGTCAACTGCCAGTATTAGAGTAATAATGTCATGTGTAGTGTATGAGTAAATCAACAAATACTGGTGTGTAATTAGGACGAATGATGAGACTTGAGATTGATAACAGATGATTGATAATTTTAGCAACTAAACCTTTTTAGTGAGTATGATTCATTGTGAGATGTCTTTTTTCTATTTAATTTATGCATTTTCTCCCCTTTTTCTCCAGATTTTTAGTGTAGTCAATTAGTTTTCCACTGCTGGGGATCTCGATTGCATCTGAGGAGGGTATATTTGCCCTGACCCCTTCTTTTTCGCCTGCATCTCGGTGGATTTGCACATGAGGCCAGATATCACGCACAGTGAGACACGCACCGACGCTTCATGCCCCTCCACTTCTGCACAGATGCCTCGGACTGCTAACCAGGGTCCTTACCTAGTGTCTTTTCCCACCCAGCAGACTTAATGGACATTTTTTGTCTGCTGCCAATTGTGCCTGCTAGGCGGCGCCCAGCCCTCGCTCGTGAGCTAGCGGAATATCCCGCTGCACTAGGGCGCCCCTGTGAGATGTCTTAATGTACTGTCCTCACTTAATGGACACCTAAATGTTAAGGGCATCCAGCATACAAACTGTGCCAAGTCTGGTATGTGGAAAAGATCAGTGCAGGAACCCCTAAATATGGGACAACATGTTTATGACCAATTCCCTGATTGGACTATTGTAATTTCCTTGCTGCTTGCACCAACCCTGCACCGGTGCAAGAGAGCTGCATCTTTTCACCTGCCAGTGGGAGTCTTACAGATAACCGTAATGCGTGCAGAGAGCAACGCTATAGACTCTGTGAATACCCAACACTATTGCAGATGCCTCAAGCAGACCGCAGAGGTTGCAATTGTACAGCGCCAGTGAAGTCCGGTCAACCTCTCTCCCTCAGGTGCATACAATTTGTGTCTGTTTAGATACCGGAATTTGAATGTGAGAGCTCGAGATCTCAGCAGTCATGAGCAACCGACTGGGCACAAAAAATTATGGAAAGTATTCCCAGAACAGTGAAGGCTGTAATAGTACCAAAGAAGGCAGCTCCATAATAATGCCCATGGTTTTGGAACAGTGTATCTAACAAGCTCATACTTTTAGCCTATTAAGAAACAGAATTCAATCCTCTAACAGAGCTTTTTTAATGTACCAGATTTTATTATAGGCTTTTCGTCAACTAACATAATGATGTAACTCCAGTGCTGAAATGAAAATGCTGCTGAAATGAGTTCTGTACACATAATATTACCAACCTGTGACCTAGAGGGGCAGTAAGAGCAGTAATGAAGACAAACCTTAATGAGCTCTGGGTCTTGCAGCCAGGCAGGAAGTTTATTAGACTGACTGAGGAGCTGGAAGAGAGTCGCCCTCAGAGCGCAATAGTTATCGCCTCTCACTCTGCGCAGCCCCTCGAACTTCTGAGCTATTGCTTCATAACCCTAAACACGGTGGCATCAGGGATTAGTGGGTGGAAAATGTTGACAGAGGCCAAAGCATGTGTGAGGTAAAGACCGCCGAGGGCGAGCGTACCTTTTTAATTAGACGGCTTTTGCTGGTGTTTCCTCTCCACTCTCTCTCGCTGTAGGAGAGCAGATTCTCAGGAGCGGCCACGCTGTTCTTGTCCTCCACACAAGCCTCTGAGGAAGCTGAGATGACAAACAGTCCAAGCTTAACACATAAACAACAAGACTTCTTTTCTTTTTTCTATTAATTTATGCATATTATCCCTTTTTTCTCTCAATTTAGCGCAGCCAATTAGTCTTCTGTTGCTGGGGATCCTGCCCAGGCCCCCTCCAACGTGTGCGCAGTCCCTCTACCCCTTCTTATTACAGCCTTACATGAGCCTCATCCACTTCTGCACAGGCGCCTCAGGCTGCTAACCAGGGTCCTTGCACAGCGTTTGAAGACCCCACCACTTTATCAGTCTGGTCTTTTCCCACACAGCAGACTAGTGGCCAATTGTGCCTGCAAGATGGCGCCCAGTCGACCAGTAGCAGACCTGAGATTCGAACCGGGGAGTTCCGAATCACACTGCTGGTGCGCTAGCGGAATATCTTGCTGTGCCACCTGGGCACCTTTTCTGGAGCTCTCAAGTTCAAATCTCAGCTCTGCTATCAACCAGCCAGGGGCCAGCACAAACAATGGCTGAATAAAGGGTTCCTTGTTGCTGGGACAAGAGTGGCCTTTGCTGACCAGTTGAGGTGCCTGCACAGAGGCTGGCAGGTGAATAGAAGTAATGTACATGCTTGTCTAAGAGGGCATGTGACAACCTCAGCCCTCCTCGATGGGGGGGTGGGTGACGGCAGCGACAAAATAAGCTTCAATTGGACACGACTGGATTGGGTGAGGAAAAAAAGGGGGATCTAGGACAGAATAAAGACAGTCCCTTCTGACATTTGGTCTTTTACTAAAAGGTAGAACACACCAGACAAGAATATAAACATATGTAGACAAAGAAAAAGTCCAGCTAAATGAGTCTAATGTGTGCTTTTTTAATACCTGGTTTTAATCTGTGCTTCTCCTGCTGTTCCTGTTCTATTTCTTCTTCTGCTCTGTACAGATCCAACTCACTATGAAAGGAAGACAGCAGAGTGAAAGCTAATTCGATTTCCATTTACATTACAATAATGACAGTTTACCATAAATGCCTTGCTCAGGGCAGTACAGTGGCAATTTGGCAGTAATGGGAAACAGTGGATTGAATTAGTCCAGCACCTTAACCACTAAGCCACCACTGCCCACAGTGATTTACACTCCTTACAAGCCTCAAACACGTTTCTGATGTGGTCTACATAAGGACATGACATGCAAATACCTATTATCATCCTCAGCAGCAAATATCCCTGCTGGAATCTGGGGAAGCAAACGACTGTCCTGATTCGAACTCCTGGCCTTGTCCTCAGGGACCGACTGCATTCTGGAAGTCATCTCTCTGGATTTTTCATGTTCAGGCTGACAGGCTTTCTGCTTACTGGCTGCAGCTTGTACACTCTGGCAGCGATTATTCAGAGTCGGTCTAGAGGATTAGGACACGTAGTAAAATATTAACCAAGTTTCTTTTAGCATTTAATTCAATTTGTGTATTTTTCTGATTACTCATCATAGAAATAAAGACTAGTGATAAGGACATTGCCAGTTCTGATATTATCTTACTACATACTGATCATCTGCTCTGTTCTACCTTTATAATGTATTATGCCTGTTCAATGTACAAAATATGGAAAATCAGAAAGTACTTACCTTTGAGCCTTTTTGGATTTCTTGCTCTGACTGCAGCAATCACCTCCAACGGGACGCTCATTCACACTTTCCCGGGTGCTTTTAGCTTTGTTAGTTTTACGACTGTGTGCATCTTTATTACCTTTATTTGTAGAATGCATGATGAACACAGAGTTCCCATTTGTATCTCCTTAATGCCACAGGAATCTGCAGCATCAGAAAAAGAGAGGACTATTTTGTAAAGTAAAAGGAGTGAGTTGTGGACAGAACACAAAACACAAATTAAATAAACATCCTGATAAACAAAAACCATGAAAGAAACCATCAAAGAAAAAAATCTGCCATTCATGTAGGCATGTTCCCCAATGTCAACTTTCCACTTTACATGTATTTAAGCGTCTTTGAGTATCTTGATAAGCGCTATATAAATAAAATGTATTATTATTATTATTTATTATAAGACAAAAAATAAGAAATAGATTGTTTTAATGATTTGCTTATATTTTCTATAAAATGAAATGATCCCAAGCGGGCGACATGGTGTCTCAGTGGGTAGCACTGTCGCCTCACAGCAAGAAGGTCCTGGGTTCGATCCCCAGGTGAGGCGGTCCGTGTCCTTTCTGTGTGGAGTTTGCATGTTCTCCCCGTGTCTGTGTGGGTTACCTCCGGGAACTCCGGTTTCCTCCCACAGACCAAAAACATGCAAGTGAGGTGAACTGGAGACACAAAATTGTCCATGACTGTGTTTGATATTAAACTTGTGAACTGATGAACCTAGTGTAATGAGTAACTACCGTTTCTGTCATGAATGTAACCAAAGTGTAAAACATGACGTTAAAATCCTAATAAACAAATAAATGATCCCAAGCCCAGGTAAAAATAGTGGTCTTAGAAAGGGCATTCGGCATTAAAAAAATGTGCCAAATCAGGTATGTGGACCAGAATGATCCACTCTGGCAGAAGTCAAAAGCAAAAAAAAAGTAAATAAATAGATTTATAATTAATTTATGAATGTACAATAACATAAAATAAGGTACAGAGTAAGGAACATTGATGTGTGTATGGGCATCCTCAAAGAAGACAATGTAAACTTAAAATGGGACCTAAATTGAGACCAAATACAGAGAGAGGAAAGAACCAGTGGGTTATTTGTAAATTTAGAAAATTTAAGCGGAGTCGGGGCTGTCAGTAACGTGAGTACTGAAGATGGAGAGCAAGAGAGAGACTCCAGTAGTTGAGGAAGGTGAAGCCAGTAAAGCACCTTGTGGATATTGGCTGACCAGTAATAATACAAAAAGTTGGGAAGGGCAAGTCCACCATCAAATTTAATCTTTAATCTTTGTAGAAGCAAAGTTCTCACTCTAGGGACCTTGCCATCCCATATAAGAGTAGAGATAAGCTGGTCCCATGATTTAAAATACTTTTTAGGTAAGTACAAGGGAATAGTTTGAAACAAGATGTGTGTATATAAAGTTGGTGTTGTCAATAAATGAAATGATACGAGACATAATAATAATAATAATAATGACATTAATAATAACAATATGAATAATAATAATTTATTTATTTAGTTATTTTCTGATTAAATGCACTTTGAATGTAATGAAGGAACCAATGTTTGTTCTGTTAGTTTAACGACGGTCCCTAACTCGTTAGCTGCAGTGGGAGCTTAAACAGGCGGTTTGTTTTGGATTTTCTTTAAATAAATAATATTATTTCTTAGATTTGACATAAAATTGGAATTGTACCGTGTTTACCATTATTATCTGCCCTTGACATGGTAAACTGGATACAAATACTGTGTTATAATATTAAACTAACTGTACCGCAGTCAGGAAGAACAGAACAGGAATGAAGCGAGGGCAGTAAAAACAGTAAAAAAAAAAAGGAAATAAAAGAAAAGGAAATTTAAAAAGGTGAATTAAATTATTCCAAGTTTATTGCCGAATAGGATCACGCATACAAGAGTTAGTTTTTGGTTGCTCACTGTGCAAAGAAAATACATATTTGGATGATTCTTCAATTGCGGGCTCTTTTTACCATCTTAACTTTTGAAAAATAAAATCAGTAATAATTTAGTTTTAATTATGTCAAGATAATGCTTACATGCTTTAGACCAAAGACTTAATGATGGCTACAATTGAGCTTACATAGAATTTTAATATTTCATATTTATTTGCAATGTGGCATAGCAAAATGTCATTATGTGTTGGTAATGACGTGTTGCCGTAGTGACAATTTTTATTTTTTTTAAGAACAAAAATAGCTAGGCCATGGATTTGCTAAAGCTAGTCAATAGTTAGTACAAGATGCACTTTAAATACATATAAATAATGTGTAAAATTCTTTTTTTTTTTGGTAAAGTACTGCCATACTGATGTAAATGGTAATGACGCTGAATAAATATACTCTATGATCAGGAGGAATACATGATTAAATTACTCACATTTTCAGACATTAAAATGTTAATCTTCTCTCATGGCTGGCATGTGCTTCCTTGCAAGTCTTTGTTTCCATGGTTACAACATAAACAAGTGTTACCTTCAAATGATTCCCTACAGAAACCATGCACTGTTGCGGTAATGACAGTAATATATTGCTCAAAAATATGCATAGGTTGTACAAATATTAGGTTGTACAAGTTATTATAAAACTCATATTGTGATTTTTATAATGAATTGATCACTTTAGCATTTTATTAGAGCAGATAAGTTTTAAAGTCTGGGTTGGGGACAAGGCCAAAGTAGCAAAATATTGATGTTTAAATCATCATAAAAAATGGAAATCATAATTAATTTGGTACGTAATTTTTTTAGTGATGCAAAGAATGATCTTTTTAATACCTAAAATATTTGTTTTGTAATAAAGTATTTTTAACACAAATTTATAACCTAGGGACGTAAAAGTTCCCCCAATTGAAGAATCACCCATTTATCCCACAAACTGTTACCCCCTCCTTAAAAAAATCACCTAAACTAGAATTGTACCAGTTTTTTTTATCTTATCATCTAACTTCACCTTAATCTGTTCTACTAGCTAGCCAAGATTAGCTACACTCTCGCAAACTGTCAAACTAGCATTTAGCATCGCTGATTAGCCTTAGCCAGCTAGCATTCTTACTGGTAATTTGATTTAATATCTAAATGAGCAGATATCAGTGTAATTAAAAGCACACTTACCTAAAAGCTTTTAAACAGATCCCGTGCAAACGTATCTGTCCCACTTTGATGACAAAGTAAATCAAAAGATCGAAGTAAACTACATCCTGCTCAGCAACACACTTCCTGATTCTAGAGGATGCCGGGAAATGTAGTTCCAGGCTGTAAGTCGTGAGCAGGTGATTCATGAGTGCCTACAATTACATTTATCTACATATATGACCTCTGTTAGAACGGACCTGTGTAACTATACAGATACATTGGTGAATTTCCGACAGAAGCAAAATAATAAGTGTTGTAGATCTATTTTACTGTTAAAGCTTTTCAGTTTTATCTGAATCCCAAATGGTATTATTTTTTGTTTATTGTTTTTCTCTTTTTTGTTTTTTTCTTTTTCTCTGTTGAATGATAAATATTGAACTTATGTATTTTTACTTTATGACTTTGTTTGATTGTTACTTACATTTAATAATAATAATAATACAAAAAACAATTAGATTTATTTACTTATTAGGGTTTTAACGTCATGTTTTTACACACCTTGGTTACATTCATAACAGGAACGGTAGTTACTGGTTATACAAGATTCATCAGTTCACAAGTTTAATGTCAAACACAATCATGGACAATTTTGTATCTCTGATTCACCTCACTTGCATGTTTTTGTACTGTGGGAGGGAACCGGAGCTCCCGGAGGAAACCCACACAGACACGGGGAGAACATGCAAACTCCACACAGAAAGGACACGGACCGCCCCACCTTGGAACCAAACACAGCACCTTGTTGCTGTGAGGTGACAGTGCTACCCACCAAGCCACCCCCTACAATTAGATTAAACGATTCTGTTTGTCATCTAGCCAACAACACAGATCAGTGTGTTAGATAGAAGAAATGTACTTAAACACTTTGATGAGACTCTGCTCTTTTTCTATATGTCAAGTCAATCAAGTCACCTTTATTTCTATAGCACATTTAAAAGACGTGTGTCAACCAAAGTGCCGTACATTAAAATCAAGTATAAATACCACTCAACTATGCAACATTTAACAAATCATTAACATACATACAAAATAATATACATACGCACCAACATATAAACATATAAATCAAATAAAACCACTAAAACAAAGATGGCTATGACAACCCAACAAATATTAAAAATGTATTCATTAAGAGGACTCAAATGCCAAAGAAAATAAATTTAACTTAAAGGCATCTGTTGCGTGGGACTCCTTTGTGAAAAGTGGAAGACTATTCCAGAGTCTTGGGGCAGCTACAGAAAAGGCCCTGTCACCCTTGAATCTCATTTAAGAACGTGGAATAGCTAAGAGCAACATTATTATATGTGTGCTTGTTTTACTCTATTTGTGTGTTCTCCTTTGCCTTGCAAATAGCGTTGTGTACATTGTTGTAGGCCCAAGCCTATTATTTTACATTAAAATACAACTGAGGTTTGTGTGTGTGTGTGTGTGTGTGTGTGAGAGAGAGAGAGAGAGAGAGAGTATGAGAGGCCGTGTAGGCCATAATTCTAAGTTGATTTCTCACACACACACACCATCATACTCTCACACACACACCATCATACTCTCTCACACACACCATCATACTCTCACACACACACCATCATACTCTCTCACACACCATCATACTCTCACACACACACACCATCATACTCTCTCACACACACCATCATACTCTCTCTCACACACCATCATACTCTCACACACACACACCATCATACTCTCTCACACACACCATCATACTCTCTCTCACACACCATCATACTCTCTCACACACACCATCATACTCTCTCTCACACACCATCATACTCTCTCACACACACCATCATACTCTCTCACACACACCATCATACTCTCTCACACACACCATCATACTCTCTCACACACACCATCATACTCTCACACACACACCATCAAACTCTCTCACACATACAACTATTCTTATTCACATGCACTATCATTCTGTCTTACATTCACTATCATTCTGTTCCATAAACATGATTATTTGCATTCACATACACTATTTATTACGCTTACATATAATAATATTCTCTTACACATACAGTAGATCTTTGTTTTACATACAGTGTTAACGTCCCTTACACAGACTACCAAACTTACATACATATACTACTATTCTCTTTTACACAGATTATCATGAAAGCACATAATGCATGTTTAAGTAGCTATAGTTATATGTGCAAGAGAAAATAGTGCTGTGTATGAGAGTATAATAGTAAATAAAAGAAAGTGTGATTATAGTTGTAAGAGGGTATAGTAGTATATGTGACAGAGTATAGTAAACCATGTATGAGAGTATGATGGTGTGTGTGAGAGAGTATGATGGTGTGTGTGTGAGAGTATGATGGTGTGTGTGAGAGAGTATGATGGTGTGTGTGAGAGAGTATGATGGTGTGTGTGTGAGAGTATGATGGTGTGTGTGAGAGAGTATGATGGTGTGTGAGAGAGAGTATGATGGTGTGTGTGTGTGTGAGAGTATGATGGTGTGTGTGTGAGAGTATGATGGTGTGTGTGAGAGAGTATGATGGTGTGTGTGAGAGAGTATGATGGTGTGTGTGAGAGAGTATGATGGTGTGTGTGTGAGAGTATGATGGTGTGTGTGTGAGAAATCAACTTAGAATTATGGCCTACACGGCCTCTCATAAGAGAGAGTACTGTATAGGGTCACCATACATACTCTTTTTCCCAGCCTTGTCCATTTTTTGGGACCTAATACAGTACCATCACACATCTTACATCATTTAGCTACCAACATTCTTGCCGTTTTATTTTGTAGTAACTTAGTGTATTTTGTAGTGGAGTACACCATTGCTACACTTACTTTTCAGTTCTAATAAACCCCACCTGTTTTCAGTTTTTATGTAACCCAGCTTCATTCGTAACCCACCTCTATTTATAGCCCACATATATTCATAATCCACCTCTATTCATAACCCAACTTTTATTTGTAACCTTTTGTGGCGGTATTGTTTAATGGTATTGTAAATGAAAGGGAATAAGATTATCTCTGATCCCCCATACTGGCTACGGGTTGGGACTGAAATACAGCATCTAGTGTTCAGTATTTTTTGTTTGGTGGATTGAAGCTGAAGGGACACAGCAGACAGTGCTACTAAGCTGACAACAACCCAACTACCCGTATTATAATTAATGAAACTATTACCGAATTATAAAAAAGCTAGTATTTGACGCAGTATTTGGAGCGTTTGGAGTATTAATGGCCGTTTAATCCGTTTTCCGTTTTTATCTAACCTACCTCTATTCGGTTCTGATAAAACACGCCGGTTTTCGGTTTTTATGTAACTCACCTGTATTCATATCTTACCTGTATTTATAACTCCCCTCTATTCAAAACCCACCTCTATTTATAATCTACCTCTATTCGTAACCCACCTTTGTTCATAATATACCTGTATTCATAACCCACCTCTATTCGTAACCCACCTGTTTTCACAACCCACGTCTATTCGTATGGAAGGGCGAGGTGGTGGTGTTGCTGCAGTCTATAGGGATGATATTAAAATAACCACTTTGTCTTTTCCTGCTGCTCTTTCTTTTGAACACCTGGCTTTCAAGTTGTCAGGGCCTACTCCTCTGGTCACTGCTGTAGTTTATCGTCCGCCAAAGCCAAACGCTTCCTTTCTCTCTGATTTTTCAGATTTTTTAACCCAGCTTAGTGCCCTCTCATCCTCTGTACTGCTTATGGGTGATTTTAACATCCATATTGATGACAACAACTGTAAATTTGCCAGGGAATTTTTGGAATTGTTACAGTGTTTTAATTTCACACAACATATACATTTTCCAACTCATAAAAAAGGTCATACTCTTGACCTTGTCTGCTCTACTGGTGTCCTAGTTCATCAGCCGTCCAGCCATGACCTTACTGTCTCTGATCATTTGACAATCATCATGGACATTGAGGTCACTAGGCCCATCACTAGAGCTAAACGTAAAATATCCTTCAGGAATCTTCAATATATCTCTCCCTCTGCTTTCTCAGATTCTCTTGTTAAAAAGATGTCTGTCTGTCCTGTACTGTCTAGTAATTCATCTGACCTTGTCGATTACTATAATGACATACTCGCCTCATGTCTTGATGAGCTGGCTCCTTTGAGAACCAAATTTGTTTCATTTAGTCATTCTGCACCATGGTACACAATTGAGCTTCACCAAATGAAATCCCGTAAACGCCAGCTTGAAAGACTTTATAAGAAAACCGGTCTAACAGTACATTATCAGATTTATTCTGATTATCTTCAACATTACAAAGACGCTCTTACGGCAGCCCGATCCACTTACTATTCCGAACTCATACATGCTGGATCAACAAATCCTAAGACTCTCTTTTCCACAATAAATAAACTTCTCAAACCAGTTGACAATACTACCAATTCCTTTACAGTTGACAAGTGTAACTCTTACCTCTCATTTTTTCAAACAAAAGTTGAGAATATCCACAATTTTCTGACAGTTTCCCCTGTCATCTCTGTTTCTCCGCCTATCTCATCTCAATTTATTACCCAGCCTCTGTCTCAGTTCTCACCTGTGTCTCTTTTGGACCTATCTGAGATCTTAACAGGGATGCGAAGCTCCACTTGTGTTTTGGATCCTGCTCCATCAAAACTTGTTAAGGGTTGTTTTCCAGTTATCTCATCACTTATCACAGAGATAATCAATTCCTCTCTTAGTTCTGGCTCAGTCCCTCAATCACTCAAATTGGCTGCTGTTACTCCCATACTTAAAAAACCTGGACTTGACTCTAACATTATGAGTAACTTTCGGCCCATTTCCAATCTTCCATTTCTGTCGAAAATACTGGAACGTGTTGTTGCCTCACAGCTCAAAGATCACCTAAATTCCAATAATCTATTTGAATCATTTCAGTCTGGTTTCCGCCCCCAGCACAGCACTGAGTCAGCCCTCCTCAAAGTCACAAATGACCTTCTTCTTTCCTCAGACTCTGGACAAATTAATATTCTCGTCCTCCTTGATCTTACTGCAGCTTTTGACACCATTAATCACTCCATTCTTCTGTCCCGCCTTGAATCCTCTGTCAACATCACTGGTACTGCCTTTTTGTGGTTAAGGTCATATCTCGTAAACAGACAACAGTTTGTTAATATCAACAATTGTAGTTCTGCCATTGCTCCACTGTCCCAAGGCGTTCCCCAAGGCTCAGTGTTAGGTCCCCTTTTGTTTATTCTTTATATGCTCCCCCTTGGTGACATCATACGTCGGCATGGTTTACATTTCCACTGCTATGCTGATGATATTCAGCTTTACATCTCCTCCAAATCCATTAATACTGAACTTCACTCCACTCTGACAAATTGCATCACTGAAATGAAATTGTGGATGAAAGCTAATTTCCTCAAATTAAACTGTGAAAAATCAGATATGATCATCGTAGGTCCTACAACCCTGGCAAAAACCACAAAAAATTTTCAAATTACCATTGATAATGACACTTTGTCTCCGTCTTCTAACATCCGAAATCTTGGTGTAATTTTTGATAGCAACCTCTCTTTTGACCGCCATGTAAATCACATCACCAAAACTGCTTTCTTTCATCTAAAAAACATAGCACGTCTACGTCCATCACTCTCCTTTTCTGCCGCCGAAACCTTGATTCATGCTTTTATTACATCCAGAATTGATTATTGCAATAGCATCCTTTATGGTACATCTAACAAAATCCTAAAAAAACTTCAGTATATCCAGAATTCAGCTGCTCGCCTCCTTACTCATACTCGCTCCCGTGATCATATTACACCTGTTCTACAAAAACTTCATTGGCTTCCCGTTGCTCAACGCATTCAATTCAAAATTCTTCTATTCACTCACAAAGCTCTCCATAATCAGGCCCCATCCTACCTCACCGACCTGCTCCATCAGCACATTCCCTCCCGTAGCCTTCGCTCTTCTGAGGCTAACCTACTGTCCATACCCTCTAGGACCAAGCACCGGACCTGGGGTGACAGGGCCTTTTCCATAGCTGCTCCATCTTTATGGAATGCTCTCCCCAAACACCTACGAGATTGTCCTGACCTGTCCAAATTCAAGTCACTTCTCAAAACTCATCTATTCAGAGTGGCATTTAACTTGTAACAACACAAAATAAATGCTTTTATTTTTGCTATTCTTTTTAATAGTTTTTATACTTAGATCACGACAGAAATGTGAAGTCCTAGATCCTAAAACTTGTAAAGTTTTCAGTTTCCTGATTGCATGTAAATCTGTCCTGTTTCTGTCTAATTTTAAGAAATTGTTCTATATTTGTTGTTCTCTCTCATAATTTAGCTAATTTTTAATGAACTGTCTTATGCTGCTCTCTTTGTTTTTATCTTAATTATTCTTGATGTTGATGTACTATTTTGATTTTGTACTATGATTTGTATGGTGTATGTACGTATTTGTTTTGATTATTTGTCTTATGTAAAGCGTCTTTGAGTATCTTGAAAAGCGCTATATAAATAAAATGTATTATTATTATTATTCATAGCCCACATCTTTTCATAATCCACCTCTATTCATAACCCACGCTTTATCTGTAACCTTTTGTGGCGGTTTTGTTTAATGGTATTGTAAATGAAAGGGAATAAGATTATCTCTGATACCCCATACTGGCTACGGATTGGGACTCAAATACAGCATGTAGTGTTCTTCTTTGGTGGATTAAAGCTGAAGGGACACAGCGTCCAAAACTGCTACTAAACTGACAATAACCCAGATAATGCACTCTCACTTAGTCCTAATGTATTATAATCAATGAAACTATTACTGAATTATATATATAAAAAAAGCTAGTATTTGATGCAGTATTTGGAGCGTTTAAAGTATTTATGGCTAATCTGTTTAATCCGTTTTTTTGTTTTTATCTAACCCACCTCTATTTAGTTTTGATAAAACACGCTTGATTTCGGTTTTTATACCTCACCTGTATTCATATCCCACCTGTATTTATAACTCAGCTCTATTCAAAACCCACCTCTATTTATAATCCACTTCTATTCGTAACCCATCTCCGTTCATAATCCACCTCTTTTCATAACCCAACCTTTATTTGTAACCTTTTGTGGCGGTTTTGTTTAGTCCTAATGTATAATACCAACTATTACTGGAACTATTACTGAATTATAAAAAAGATAGTATTTGGAGCGTTTTGAGTATTTATGGCTAATCCGTTTAATCCGTTTTCTGTTTTTATCTAACCCACCTCTATTCGGTTCTGCTAAAACACGCCGGTTTTCGGTTTTTATGTAACTCACCTGTATTCATATCCCACCTGTATTTATAACTCACCTCTATGCAAAACCCGCCTCTATTTATAATCTATCTCTATTGTAACCCAATTCTATTTATAATCTACCTCTATTCGTAATACTAGCTAATAATCAATCTATGTTAATAATACTAGCTAATAATCAAATACTAGCTTCAAAAAGCTTTAATAATCGAGTATTTGACGCAGTATTCGCAGGATTTGGAGTATTTATGGCTAATCCGGGTATTGGGGGCGGGGCGTGTACCTCTAAGAGCCCCTCCCCCTCCGCTGTCCTCCCTCTGTAGTGCTGAACAGCTCAGCTCGGTTCAGTCCTGGGCAGCCATGGCAGAAATAAAGACTGGTGTCTTCGCCAAAAACGTCCAGAAGAGAATCAGTCGGGCTCAGGAAAAGGTAAGAGGCTTAAATTGAGTTAAAGGAATCGTTTATATTGGGGATTTTATTGTACATTGTACGTCTGTGCTGGCGTTGGGAAGATGCTGTGCTGTGAGCTGAGGCGGAGGAGGTGAACGGTTACAGCAATGATGGAGATGAATTTAAAGCTTTCTTAATTATACATGCTTAATATAAATAAGGTTTTTATTCTGTATGTCTGTCATATTTTCGCACAACCAGAGGATAATACTGTATTATCTCTTGACAACGGCGGTCTGCAATCTTATCCAGCTCTGCCATTTGAAACGACCTATGCAGAGACTCTTTCCTGTAACTATTTTCCTCCTTTAATTCGTTTTACATCAAAATCAGCGCGTTCTTTTATAAATTAGTTCGTTTATAATGAAAACATTCAATTACAGCAAGTAAGCTTGAGGGAAAATACGGCTGACCTCCGTATGATAAGAGATCACGCATACTGTGGCTCAGTTCCAAATAGCTGCGCATTCCCTACAGACGCGCACTACACTCAGCATGCAGCAATGAACCAAGCACCCTACTTAGCAAACTCGGGATCTGGGAAAATGGTATATAGGATCGAGCCCTTGGTTACAGAGGTAGAGCGGATGGATTATATCGTGTCACACATGAAGTGCCACTTAAGATCAAGCTTAATGCACTAACAAAGTCCTTTGTTATTCAGTTCCATTTCTTTTAAACAGCTTAAGATATTCTCTTTTTAAAATGCGGCGTAGATTGTATTTCCCTGCAAGGTCAGAGGAAGGAAGGAGGGGGATTCCTTTCTCCTTATGCGGGGGTGTGCTTGGCATCCATTTGGATGAACCCATTATGGCTGGTGTAGACACCTGACATGCATTTACATTTACGTTTATGTAGCAGAATCATTCTTGTCCAAAGCTTAAGGGCCCAACAGTGGCAAACTGGTGGGGCTTGAACTAGCAACCTTCTGATTACTTCTAATTACTGGACCAGCACCTTAACCACTAGGCTACAGCTGCCCTGAGGCATTTATTTACAACTTACAGTTGTGACAGTTTACAATCTAAACAATTGAAGGTTAAGGGCCTTGCTCAAGGACCTAACAGTGGCATCAAGCCAGTGGTGGGGCTTGAACCAACAACCTTCTGATTACTATTCCAGTACCTTAACCACTAAGCTACAACTGCTTTTCTATTTAGACAGTCTGGGTATACAACGAACTTACATTATACATACAGACATTTTCCACTCAAATGTAATTTTTACTAACAAGCTTGATCTACAAGGCTTATGTAGATTTTCTGGACTAGTAATCAGAAGGTTCCCAGTTCAAGCCCTGCCATGGGCTTTTAAGCAAGGTCCTCAACCCTCAATTGCTTAAATTGAATTCAGTCATAATTGTAAGTTGCTTTGATTAAAGGCGCCTGCTAAATGCCGCAAATGAACATGTCTTGGCTGATGGACTACATTTGTGATAGATGTTATTTCAGCCAAACACATGCAAGTTTAAGCATGCTGTTTACCCTCAGTGGAATACAAGATCCTCAGTAAAGTGAGATATGCGATAAGAACTGTGATAGATCTCCCTCAGCTGAACCCCAGTGGTGACGAGAAGACCCAGTTTTATATGAGACACTGGTAAGGCGTTGGTTTTTAGCTGTAAAACGTAGTGTTGCTGTGAAATTGGAAATCCTGTTTCAGTCCGTAAATGTGTTCTAATGTGCATATTTTAAAATCTGTTGAATAATAATAAGGATAGTGGTATGACTATAAAACTGTTAATACAAGCCAAGTTATGGCGATGTTTTACTTGTACATTTTTGGCAGCCACTTTTTATCTAAATTAACTTACAGTACTGTGACAGTATGTTGTCTAAGCAGTTGAGGGTTAAAAACCTTGCTTAAGGGCCCAGCAGTGGCAACCTGGCCGTGGTGGGGCTTAAACCAGCGACCTTTTGATTACCAGTCCAGGACCTTAACCACTAGGAGTGAAGTAAACATTCAGTTATTAATTCATTAATTGATTGTCTGTTTAACCAGTGTTTTATCCTGATCAGGGTCGTGGTGGGTGTGTTGTTAATGTTTAAATCCTTCTGTCTGATTATGAATGCATGATTAGGCTGCATGTAAACTAAACCAGTGAAGCCTAATTTGGCTGCTATGGGCGGATATAAACCATTCATTTAACACAAGACGACCAGCATAATTAATGCTTTATTACAGGAGTGGGTGTTTTCCTTGTAATTAAAGCACCACATTGGAGATCAGAACTATCACTGTGTGAGTGGAAGCTAAGTCAGAAGTTAGATAAATGCAGCGGTCACTGTTGGATTTTGGCGCCCAAGTACCTTAAATAATTTATTGACTGGCTGCTGTTGCTGTGTCGTATATCGAGCCAGTTAGAATTAAGGTTAGTGCATCGCTGCCGGGTGGATAGCTGCATTGCTGCACTTTTCCCCCCTCAGTTTCTATTTAAAGCTGTTTGTGGTTTTATTTTAGGAAGCAGCCACACAGGCTTTTTAGAATCATTTTTTAATTGTGGCACTAAGCAATTTAACTGTGGCTTAAAAGGGAACTTTAGTAAAGCATGTGTTCCGTTTATAGAGTTTCTGTACAAAACAAAAACAACACGTGACTAGTGATGTCACACACACACACACACACACAAATTATAATAGTTAAAATAGTAAAATTATATTTAATCATTTACCGTCGTGTAGTGTTCTACTATGAAGCATGCAGGGTTTAAATCTCAGCTCAATTATGTTTTTTCTGTTTTGTAGGGGCAGTTGTATCCTAGCGGTTAAGGTACTGGATTAGTAATCAAAAGGTCACTGGTTCAGGCCCCACCACTGCCAGGTTGCCACTGTTGGGCCCTTGAGCAAGGCCCTTAACCCTCAATTGCTTAGACAACATACTGTCACAGTACTGTAAGTCGCTTTGGATAAAAGCGTCTGTTAATGCCGAAAATGTAAATGCTATTGGCTGGTCGGACGTCTACACAGACATGATCGGCTATCCCTGGAAGGAGCGGAAGTGGGGTGTTTGAAGCCCTGCTCAAGGTTGCCGCCCTGTCCCTGCCTTTTGCCAATTGTTTTCCATTTTTCCAACGCAACCCTAACCAGGATAAAGCACTTTAGAAAAGTCGAATGAAATATAAATAAGCACCATGCAAAATACACATGCAATTATAGACATGATTATAAACCACTGCACACACAACCAATAGGTACCAATGGGACAGTGGTAGACTAGTGGGAGGAGCTTTGGGATATAGATCGGAAGATTGTCAGTTGAAATCCAAGCTCTGCTATGCAGCCACTTTTGGGCTCTTGAGCGAGGCCTTCAACCATGTCTGCTCCAGGGGTGCTGTACAATGACTGACCCTGTGCTCTGACCCCAGCTTTCAAACAAGCTGGGATATGTGGAAAAAGAATTACATTGTACTGACACTGTATATGACATATAAAGGCATTCTATTCTGTTCTACTGTATTCTATTCTATTTTCCTTGAAAAGATAATTGCGCCTTCTAACAATGAGCTAGTGAATGAGAGAGTAAGATACAAGCCAGTGTGGTGCGGTCATGTCATTACACCAAACTGTCATTGCTTTGTGATGGTTGGCTGCACATATAGGTCAGCTTTCTCCAGTGTCCTCTGTCTCGTGCCGCGTGTAGCAGATTAGCCCCTGATAATGCAATCCAGCTCATTCTTGGTCTTCCTCGTCCTTGGTATATTCCTGCATTTAAAAAAGAGTCACATGGTTTTGAGGAGTAACAACCACGGTGAATAATCGGTTTTGAATGCAGTCTTGCATATTGCTGATGTAATTACTCATATGTTGATACTTATCATCCTTTGCAGATAGACGCGTCTGACAGCATGTGTCAGAGAGGCTCATCCGCACATGTATAACTGTGTGTGTGTGTGTGTGCTTCCTAGCCTCTGACGGCTGTACGCACAGCTTCCCGTCTGTACACAGCAGGCACAAACTGTGTAGTGATGCATGTAAAACACACCGGGAAATGAGTGCTGGTAATAGAAATGTTAATGATATTGGACTTAAGGTCGTTTTCTCTGTTCAGGATGAATCTGATTAATTGTTGTGTGTGGGAGCGTTTGCATCTTGCATAACACCAAGAACAACAACGAAACACCTACATGGCTGATAGAAGAGCGGTGCAGCTTTAAAGTGTGAATAAAAGACCAGATTAACACTCGAAGTGTTCATTTTCTCACTTCCAAATCTTGCTGCCTGGAGGGAAATATTTCAAATGTATTTATAAGCAGAGACACAGATATATTCGAATTGAATTAAAAGGTATTCAAGTGCCATGCATTAATAGTTAGGCTTTTGTTTCTAAGCAGCTGGCATTTCTAGGCATTTACAGCTTTTCAGACATCTACGGAAAAAAAAAAAAAGATTTTTGCAGCATTATGGTGTAAAGTGGTGGCAGCTGTGCAAGAGATGCTGTGTGTTAGAAGCCCCTCTGTGCTACCTAGTTTGGCTGGCATATGAAGCACGGAGGCACAAGGGCATGTGATCTGTCAATCACTTTTACTTGACAATCACCTGTTCCTCACAAGCATCACAGTTTTCCTTTCATAGTTTCCCTTTCTTAACAGTTCTTACTTCTGCACTTTCCCTTTTCTATCCACTTTCTCCAGTTTTCATGTCTTCTGTTTATTTGGCAGCTAATTTATTTGTTTTGATTGTCCCTCTTTTCTGTCAGTGACTTTTTATCTACTTTATCTAACTTGATTACATATCTGACAATGGGATCTCTTTTAAATATTACAGGTATGTGGGGATTTAGCCATTACACAGAGATGCAGTCACATATCATAATACCTTCATTAATATACTTTACTGTATGTGTGGTGTTTGTGGGATCATATTCCATCCACAAAATTATTGTTTCTTTGTTTTGCGTGGGCTGTAGGATAAAAATTGGTTATTTTATAGAACAAATCAACACAACAGATGTTTAATGGAAAATTAAATATTTAAAATGAAGTTGTTTTGCCTTTGGTTATGTTGGTAACATTAATTACATTAATTTGCTTTATGTGTAGGGGCTGTTATTATGATCATTTTATATATTTTTGCTTCATGATTGCTTAAGCATTTGTACTCTTGTTTACTTTATATATATATATATATATATATACTGTGCTGCTCATAAAATTAGAATATCATGAAAAAGTTGATTTATTTCAGTAATTCCATTCAAAAAGTGAAACTTGTATATTATATTTATTCATTACACACAGACTGATATATTTCAAATGTTTATTTCTTTTAATGTTGATGATTATAACTGACAACTAATGAAAACCCCAAATTCAGTATCTCAGAAAATTTGAATATTGTGACAAGGTACAATATTGAAGACACCTGGTGCCACACTCTAATCAGCTTATGAACTCAAAACACTGGCAAAAACCTTTAAATGGTCTCTCAGTCTAGTTCTGTAGGCTACACAATCATGGGGAAGACTGCTGACTTGACAGTTGTCCAAAAGACGACCATTGACACCTTGCACAAGGAGGGCAAGACACAAAAGGTCATTGCTAAAGAGGCTGACTGTTCACAGAGCTCTGTGTCCAAGCACATTAATAGAGAGGCGAAGGGAAGGAAAAGATGTACCCTGGAGAGGATTGTGAAACAAAACCCATTGAAAAATGTGGGGGAGATTCACAAAGAGTGGACTGCAGCTGGAGTCAGTGCTTCAAGAACCACCACGCACAGATGTATGCAAGACATGGGTTTCAGCTGTCGCATTCCTTGTGTCAAGCCACTCTTGAACAAGAGACAGCGTCAGAAGCGTCTCGCCTGGGCTAAAGACAAAAAGGACTGCTGAGTGGTCCAAAGTTATGTTCTCTGATGAAAGTAAATTTTGCATTATTTTTGGAAATCAAGGTCCCAGAGTCTGGAGGAAGAGAGGAGAGGCACAGAATCCACGTTGCTTGAGGTCCAGTGTAAAGTTTCCACAGTCAGTGATGGTTTGGAGTGCCATGTCATCTGCTGGTGTTTGTCCACTGTGTTTTCTGAGGTCCAAGGTCAACGCAGCCGTCTACCAAGAAGGTTTTAGAGCACTTCATGCTTCCTGCTGCTGACCAACTTTATGGAGATGCAGATTTCATTTTCCAACAGGACTTGGCACCTGCACACAGTGCCAAAGCTACCAGTACCTGGTTTAAGGACCATGGTATCTTTGTTCTTAATTGGCCAGCAAACTTGCCTGACCTTAACCCCATAGAAAATCTGTGGGGTATTGTGAAGAGGAAGATGCGATACACCAGACCCAACAATTCAGAAGAGCTGAAGGCCACTATCAGAGCAACCTGGGCTCTCATAACACCTGAGCAGTGCCACAGACTGATGGACTCCATGCCACGCCACATTGCTGCAGTAATCCAGGCAAAAGGAGCCCCAACTAAGTATTGAGTGCTGTACATGCTCATACTTTTCATGTTCATACTTTTCAGTTGGCCAACATTTCTAAAAATCCTTTTTTTGTATTGGTCTTAAGTCTTAAATTTTCTGAGATACTGAATTTGGGGTTTTCATTAGTTGTCAGTTATAATCATCAACATTAAAAGAAATAAACATTTGAAATATATCAGTCTGTGTGTAATGAATGAATATAATATACAAGTTTCACTTTTTGAATGGAATTACTGAAATAAATCAACTTCATGATATTCAAATTTTATGACCAGCACCAGTCTATCTATCTATCTATCTATCTATCTATCTATCTATCTATCTATCTATCTATCTATCTATCTATCTATCTATCTATCTATCTATCTATCTATCTATCTATCTATCTATCTATCTATCTATCTATCTATCTGTTAATAACAGTGTGTGCTTGATAATGTTCTTATTATATGTTATATTAGTGATGATGAACATAACAGGCACTACATTTCTCAGCACACATGCAGTGAGTAGATCATCAGTTTGTTTACACTCTGTTTCTTCTTCCAGGTCTTGCAGAAGTTGGGGAAGGCTGATGAGACAAAAGATGAACAGTTTGAGCAGAGTGTACAGAACTTTAAGAGACAGGAGGTGAGAACATTAAATTGGGTTTGTTTAATGGATTTCCGGTGCTTTCAGGGTTTTGGTAAATGCTTTTAGCTTTAGCGTCATTCATTCATTTATTGTCTGTTTTACCACCTCTGTGAAAGACAGGAAACCCCGGACATGTCTCCAGTCCATCACAGGGCAAACACACACATACACACACTCACACATTAACAAACACTCATACCCAGGGGGACTTAAGTATCTCCAGTTAACCTGAATGCATGTCTTTGGACTGTGGGAGGAAACCGGAGCTCCCGAAGGAAACCCACACAGACTTGAAGAGAATTTTAGCATTTATATGTGATTAGTTTTTGCTGGACTGTTAACTCATTAAAACAAAAACAACTGGACTTATTTTAATGTTAGACTATGGACAATCTGTCATGTTTCTGTTTCTAGTCATTTCACAACAGGAGCTAGAGCAAAAAACTATTATTTTGGATAAACACTGGCAAGAGTAGCAATTTAGTCAAAGCACTTTGTGAAAACTAAACAAGAGATGCAGATTTTGCCAGATTTGTTTGATAAAAACCTTTAAATATTTAATAAATCTGAGTTATCTGACCTTAGGGTCATTCTGCGCCATCAGAGCGCAATTCTGTTAATACTGTCAGTATTTTGTATTGTTTTCAAGATGCTGGACAGTGGCACCACCAGCAGAAGCAGTTTTGGTGTATATCACGTAAATGTTTAAAGTGGCAATTTATTTGAGAAGGGTGTAAACAAACTGAACAGAATCTATACTAATGTGTGTTTCTTGATGTCTATGGTGAAGAAAAATAAACCAGTCTGATCCTCCTCGTTCCACCTGCCCTTGCTAATCCTGGTTAGGGTGTTGAGGCTGTTACGCACCAGCATGCCAGAGCTCAGAGTCGAAAATCACTTTGTCCTTTCTTTAGTCCAGTCCCCATCCCCGCTGCTCCTCATTATAAGGAAAGCTGAATAAACTAAAGCTGCTGAGTCAGTGTCTGATACTGCAGGAGGATTACAGCTCCAGGTCTACGCTGCACCCCCACATGCCAGCTAGAACATAAGCCTGCTCACCACTAATGCCAGTGAAATTTGGATAGTGAAGGACTCGCCACCCACACAGAGCTTTTAGAACAACAGACTCTGAGCGCGTCTGAGGGAATCAGGTTGCAGTAGGTGTTTCCCTCTATACGATGTAAGCATCTGATACCCAATACATGTTACATGAGCAGATCAAGAGTCATTTAAAAGCTGTAATCATGTTTATATCAGATTTGTATTATACAGGGTGGGCCATTTATATGGATACACCTAAATAAAATGGGAATAGTTGGTGATATTAACTTCCTGTTTGTGGCACATTAGTATATGGGAGGGGGGAAACTTTTCAAGATGGGTGGTGACCATGGCGGCCATTTTGAAGTCGGCCATTTCGGATCCAACTTTAGTTTTTTCAATGGGAAGAGGGTCATGTGACACATCAAACTTATTGAGAATTTCACAAGAAAAACAATGGTGTGCTTGGTTTTAACGTAACTTTATTCTTTCATGAGTTATTTACAAGTTTCTGACCACTTATAAAATGTGTTCAAAGTGCTGCCCATTGTGTTGGATTGTCAATGCAACCCTCTTCTCCCACTCTTCACACACTGATAGCAACACCGCAGAAGAAATGCTAGCACAGGCTTCCAGTATCCGTAGTTTCAGGTGCTGCACATCTCGTATCTTCACAGCATAGACAATTGCCTTCAGATGACCCCAAAGATAAAAGTCTAAGGGGGTCAGATCGGGAGACCTTGGGGGCCATTCAACTGGCCCACGACGACCAATCCACTTTCCAGGAAACTGTTCATCTAGGAATGCTCAGACCTGACACCCATAATGTGGTGGTGCACCATCTTGCTGAAAAAACTCAGGGAACGTGCCAGCTTCAGTGCATAAAGAGGGAAACACATCATCATGTAGCAATTTCAAATATCCAGTGGCCTTGAGGTTTTCTATTGATAAAGAATGGCCCCACTATCTTTGTACCCCATATACCACACCATACCATAAATTTTTGTGTTCCAACAGTCTTGGAGGGATCTATCCAATGTGGGTTAGTGTCAGACCAATAGCGGTGGTTTTGTTTGTTAACTTCACCATTCACATAAAAGTTTGCCTCATCACTGAACAAAATGTTCTGTGTAAACTGAGGGTCCTGTTCCAATTTTTGTTTTGCCCATTCTGCAAATTCAGTGCGCCGATCTGGGTCATCCTCGTTGAGATGCTGCAGCAGCTGGAGTTTGTAAGGGTGCCATTTGTGAGTAGCTAATATCCGCCGAAGGGATGTTCGACTGATGCCACTCTCCAGTGACATGCGGCGAGTGCTATGCTGTGGGCTCTTGCTGAATGAAGCTAGGACAGCCACTGATGTTTCTTCATTAGTGACAGTTTTCATGCGTCCACATTTTGGCAAATCCAACACTGAACCAGTTTCACGAAACTTGGCAAGCAGTTTGCTAACTGTAGCATGGGAGATGGGTGGTCTCGTAGGGTGTCTTGCATTGAAATCTGCTGCAATGACCCGGGTACTGCGTTCACCAGACATCAACACAATTTCTAGCCGCTCCTCACGTGTTAACCTCTGCGACATGTCAATGGCTGTAAACAAAGAGAAGCTTGTAAATAACTCATGAAAGAATAAAGTTACGTTAAAACCAAGCACACCATTGTTTTTCTTGTGAAATTCTCAATAAGTTTGATGTGTCACATGACCCTCTTCCCATTGAAAAAACTAAAGTTGGATCCGAAATGGCCGACTTCAAAATGGCCGCCATGGTCACCACCCATCTTGGAAAGTTTCCCCCCTCCCATATACTAATGTGCCACAAACAGGAAGTTAATATCACCAACCATTCCCATTTTATTTAGGTGTATCCATATAAATGGCCCACCCTGGCTCGCGAGCCAAAAAATATTAATTTAACTTAATTTTAAGGCACATATACACGAAATGAACTTGCTGTCTGGAGGGTCCACGTACACCCCCATGTTGAAGCTTTATGTTACATCTTGTAAACCACAGTAAGACCAGGTGGCCACCATTTTCTTTCTTTTTTTAGTGCATTTTCTCCTGATTTTAGCGTGTCAAATTTTCACCCAACTGCGTTATGCTTTCTCTCTACTGGTGCTGACCCCCGCCCCGATTGAGAAAAACGAACTGACACACGACCCCTCCGACACGTGAGCAGTAGCCGACTGCATCTTTTCACCTGCACAAGGCGAGTTCATATGCGATCAGCCTTGTGCACAGAGATCCACACCCTGGTCAACATTATTCCCCTACTCTGTGCAGACACAATCAATCAGCCAGCAGAGGTCGTAATTGCATCAGTTAGCCATATCCAGCTCCCTCCTTGGAGAAACAACAGCAAAACATTGTTCATATAGACGCTCACATTCGATACGATGTATTCGAAATCCCAGCTCTGGTGTGCTAGAGTATTTTACTGCTGCACCACCTGAGCGGCCACCATTTTCTTGAATTAATTATATTTAGTTTTGTGTTTTGTTTTGATGCATTCTTTGTGTTGCCTGTGTTGCATAAAAATCATGAGTTGCTTCTCATGGAGCTTCCTGATCTAATATTTTTGCTCTATAACCTAGTCCTCATTGCAGTCATCTGAATAATCATGTCATTATGGTTAGTTTAGGTGCTGGATCTACTGGCAGCGTTTAAGCATTTCTTGCTTTGTCTAATAAGCATCATATTAATATAAACATGCTAAATTATTGCATAATTAGTATGGAATTATGACTCTAATAATTCAGCACCACGGACAGCAGCATGTCAAGGACGCTCGGACAATCAACCTACTGCCCCCAAGCCAGCTAGCTTGTCACGTTAACGTAATGTTAACGCAAGTCTTATAAACTGTATAAAATTATTGTGTTCTCCGGATTGTTTCATATTTTCATTCACTATTTTACACGTTAAATGGACAAAAGTATTTGGACACCCAGATAATATCCCAAGCCTGGATAAATAGCGAGGGTTGTGTCAGGAAGGAATAATGCGGATCACAATCTGCCGGCGACCCCTAACAGGAGCAGCTGAGGAAATGGATGGATGGATGGATGGATGGATGGATAGACAGACAGACAGACAGACAGATAGATAGATGATGTGTTTTTGCCATAACGTGCAATAAATCAGTTATATGAAATAAATGATATGCCTCCAATTTTGCAGCTACAGTTTCTGGAAAGGTCTCGGTTTAAGAAACTTCAGTGTCCTGCACAAAGCCCTGACCTCACCCCCACTGAACAGCTTTGGAATGAACTGAACAATAAACTGAGGCTTTCTTGACCAACATCAGTGTCCAGCCATACAAATTTTCACAGACAAACTTCAACGTCCTGTTAAAGCATTCTCAGAAGATGATCACACACTCTATTTTAATACCATTTGTTTTTTAAATGGAAGGTCTGACAAGCTCAGAAATGCTTTTTGGCTGTACAGTGTATCATAGCTGCAATAAAATTCACACAAATGCCGGTTAATGTAATCAGTGCGTAACAGATGGACGTGGATTTGTGTGAGCATTGATCTGCAGCTGCTTGCTGCTTTTGTGCTCCGAGACTTATTGTGTCATTTGTTTTGTCTCTACAGTCAGAGGGTGCCAGGCTTCAGAGGGAAACCAAGGCATATATAGCAGCTGTGAAAGGTGACTCATTCTAACTCACACACACACACACACACACACACACACACACACACACACACACACAGGAAAAGATGCTGCTGTAATATTGAAGAGTGATGCTTAGCTAATGTAGCGGTGTGTTAATATTGCAGGAATGCAACAGGCCTCCATGAACCTGACAGTATCTCTGCATGAAGTGTATGAGCCTGACTGGCATGGCAAGGACGATGTGATGACTATCGGCAAGGTACGTGCGGTTCCAGGTCTTGTTCAGTGCGTCCGTATTTGTTGTGCAGTTTAAAGGGTGAGGTACAGAGAGCGCACATGCATTCTGGTAACATTTCTGTTGGCGCACAGGTGCTTGTGAGTTCAAATCTCAGCAGGGTGCCCCCTACACTCTAAAAAATAAAACATTGGGTCAACAAAAAAAATTAAGGCAACGTTTTGCATTAGTCTTTTTGAGTTATGCCAACTTCTCCTAGAATTACGTTGACCCAACACAATATTTTAAATTACACAAACTTAATAACTGTCAACATGAACAGATATTTTTAAGTTAGTGTTAATTAAAAATACTTTTTACTGAATTATGAAAACCTAAAATATTGTGTTGGATCAACGTAATTCTACAAGTAGTTGGCATAACTCAAAAAGACTAATGCAAAATGTTGCCTTGATTTTTTTTGTTGACCCAATGTTTTATTTAATATTCATTTAACTTAAAAGTTTTAATACTAAATATAACATTGGGTCAACAGAAAAAATCAAGGCAACATTTTGCATTAGTCTTTTTGAGTTATGCCAACTGCTCGTAGAATTACGTTGATCCAACATCCTGTAGCCTAATATCTCTAAACATTAATTTGAATGTTTGATAGCATTGCACTGAATTTGCTGAATGTAAAACAATTTTAACAATGATACAAGAACAAGGAAACATGAATTATTACCAAAAAATAATTTATTACAGAACACATCTACTTTTACCAAATCCCATTAGTGGACAACAATAAAAACTATGAAAAAACAAATTCCACATATCAGTCTGTAAAATCAGTATTTTAAAAATTATATGAATTAAACAAATGAGTAATGTTTATTGTTTAGTTTATTTTTACCTAGAACGCAAACACGTAATAATTAGCTAGCCAACCTTAGCATAGTTGTTGGCTACTTTTGCTACACAAACATTGTAAAATAGACTAGACAAAAAATAAGTTTTTAATAGCTCACCAGGGAAATTTTATGTCACTGGAAATATTTTAATCCATGAAAAAGTCAAGTTTTACTCAGTATATATCACCAAATCGTGCGTTGGTCCATGCCACTCTGAAGAAAAGCTAGCTAGCTAATTTGCATAGCACTCAAACTCTCTCTTTCCCGCTCTCTCGCTCTTGTAGTTTGTGCCTGCCGACCTTCAACTGCAAAGCGGGCAAATTATTCAAATCACAAAAGTGAAATCTGTAGATATATAGGTCAAAAATTGTTTGTAACAGTTAGAATGCTCACCTTGCTTGTGAAAGACTCACTCCACAGTGAAGAAAGGGCGCCTTGAAAACACAGACCGTTTCTGTTCGTGTGGGCGGGGCGAATTTAAACTACTTAGAAAATTAAGTCCTACAGTGTATGTATTTTAAGTTGCTAGAAGCTAAATTTTGTTCTTTATTGTTCAACCCAATATCTTAAGTTCAGGTGATTCATTATAGTGTGTTGAAACAACACTTATAATTTGTGCATTATCAGAACTCAATAAAATAACAACTGCAAGTAAAAAATTGTGTAATATAATGTAACTTGATTTTTTGGCATACAGCAGTGCATATATTTAAGTACTGGTTAAAGGCCATCTGAATTACTTTTTAGAGTGTAGCAGGCACAATCGACCACTAGTCTTCTGGGTGGGAAAAGACCTGACTAAAAAGGGGGCGGGGTCTTCGATGCTTTGTAAGAACCCTGGTTATTAGCTCCTGGAGCCTGTACAGAAGTGGAGGAACGCAGAGATCAGTGTGTGACTCTCCATGCACAGGACTGGCCTCCCGAGCAAATCAACCAAAGTACAAGCAAAAAATAAGGGGTCATTGGACTGCACATACATCAGAGAAAGCATGTGTCAGGCAAATATACCATCCTCGGATGCAATCCAGGTTCCCAGCAGTGAAAGTCTAACTGGCTAGGATAAAATTGAGTGAAAAAGCAGTAAATTACGTTAGCACACCAGAGCTGACATTTCAAACTTGTTGGTTCAAAACTCTGAAGCTCTGTTACCGGCAGACTGGGCAGCTACACGAACAACGATTGGCCGTTGTTCATACAGGGTGGGAGCCGCAGCTGGGACCTTATAACTGATGCAATTACGACCTCTGGCTGGCTGGTTGATGGTGCCTGCACAGAGTCAAGAAATAATGTGTTGATCAGGGTGTGGCTCTCCGTACACAAAGCTCTCTGTGCAGGTGAAAAGATGCAGTCGGCTACTGCACACATGTCGGAGGGGGCGTGTGTCAGTCACGGCTCATCTCAGTCAAAGTGGAGATCAGCATCGGTAGAGAGGAGGCGTAATGCAAACGGGTAATTGGATACGACTAAATTGGTAAAAAAAAATTGGAAAAATGCATAAATATAATAGTAAAAAAAACTAGAAGCAATTAAATAAAGCCAGAAACCTGAAGATACATATAAGGGAAATTTAAACTAGCAGTTAAAATGGGAACTTCACTGCTTTTGGCTTGTTATTCTCTACCATCATAATCATTTTATTAATGTTAATTCATTTGTTAATTTAGTTTCTCTTCTATTTACAGTTGAGATTAATTTTAAAGCTGACTGTATGTTCAACAAAGAAAGAGGTGGCGAGCAAAATTCTATCAATCAGCACAAACAATCAAGTTCTAAGCAGCTTACATGCTTGTGTGTTCCTGTGCAAAAGCATTTCTCTGCTGTGCATGCCAAAAAACCCCAGAAATAATTTCCTCCCTGAGAAAGGCTGTTCTAGAAGCCACGGCTCAGCTAGTGTCTGTTTACTGGGGGATGAAAAACCTTCCTGAATGAGTAAAGCGAGGCCCCCGGGCTTTGCATTTCAAACTCGGTTCTAAAGTGGCTGTTAAAAGATCAAGGTGAGGCATGATTGAATTTCCCTGTGCACTTGCGTATGCATAAGGACCGACTCATCTACTGTGGCAGCTTGGAGAATATAGCAGGCTTGTTTTTTTTACTGAAACCTGAGAGCTGCATTATTCTGTGTAGGATGATTCAATGTAAATGTGGAGCAGATGTAGGATCAGTTTAAAATGGATACGATTAACAGGGCATTCTGGGTCGATTTGAGACAGGATGATTTGCTCTCTCTGTCTCAACCAAAGCTGTAATGTTGCGCCTCTTTTAGAAAAACAGATGAATCATAACAGACACTGTGGTGTATTACAGACGCATGCGTCTCTCTGACAGGGGTGGAAGGGGTTGCTCACGCTGCATAGTTTAACACCACGCTAGAGAGGGATTTTAATAGCTCACAATAAAGCCTGCAGCCTCAGTAGGCTGTTGTTTGTGTCTAAGCAGAGAGAGTACGCCATGCTAATAGGGATTAGAGAATCAAAACAGCACAGTAGTTCACGCTCACAGGAGAAGGGTAGGATGTTTACCAACTGCTTTATCTTAGGAAGGGACTTGGAGCGCTAGTTACCATTAAAAATTTCAAAAACAATTTAGCTTCTCTGAGCATCCAAATAGGTGGAAATCAGATGGCGCTAAATCAGGACTATAAGCTCTCTGTCTCTCAGACACGACCAATTACTACTCCTCCCACCCTCACCATTTCCAACCAAAATATAAAAGTGTGGAAACTTTTTGAAGATCCCTTGTATTATCAAATACTACTTCTACTGCAAAAGATTATATACACTGATCAGCCATAACATTAAAACCACCTCCTTATTTCTACACTTACTGTCCATTTTATCAGTTCCATTTTCCATATAGAAGCACTTCGTAGTTCAACAATTACTGACTGTAGTCCATATGTTTCTCTGCATGCTTTGTTAGCCCCCTTTCATGCTGTTCTTCAATGGTCAGGACCCTCCCAGGACCACTACAGAGCAGGTATTATTTAGGTGGTGGATCATTCTCAGCACTGCAGTGACACTGACATGGTGGTGGTGTGTTAGTGTGTGTTGTGCTGGTATGAGTGGATCAGACACAGCAGCGCTGCTGGGTTTTTGTAAGTACCGTGTCCACTCACTGTCCACTCTATTAGACACTCCTACCTCGTTGGTCCACCCTGTAGATGTAAAGTCAGAGACGATCGCTCATCTATTGCTGCTGTTTGAGTTGATCATCTTCTAGACCTTCATCAGTGGTCACAGGACGCTGCCCATGGGGCGCTGTTTTCTGGATATATTTTTGGTTGGTGGACTATTCTCAGTCCAGCAGTGACAGTGAGGTGTTTAAAAACTCCAGCAGCGCTGCTGTGTCTGATCCACTCATACCAGCACAACACACACTAACACACCACCACCGTGTCAGTGTCACTGCAGTGCTGAGAATGATTCACCACCTAAATAATACCTGCTCTGTGGTGGTCCTTGGAGGGTCCTGACCATTGAAGAACAGCATGAAAGGGGGCTAACAAAGCACGCAGAGAAGCAGATGGACTACAGTCAGTAATTATAGAACTACAAAGTGCTTCTATATGGTAAGTGGAGCTGATAAAATGGACAGTGAGTGTAGAAACAAGGAGGTGGTTTTAATGTTATGGTTGATCAGTGTATACGTTTTTATTCCTCTGGCGGGTCTGGTTTCATTGGGAAACACTGAATGCAAGGCAGGAATACCCTGGACAGAGCGCCAATCCATCACAGGGCTTTTGCCATTAAATGAATGAGTTTTACTTTATTAGTTTTGTGTTAGTTTAATAGTCTGGTGTAAGTGCACTATGATAGGAGAATCAAATTAGCTTACAATTCCCCAGTGCACACAAACTGTATGTATGTGTGGGACTTTATTTTACAAAGCTGACACCCAGAATTAATTCCTAAACTGTAAGTTAGTCGTGGCTGAAATGCTAAATCTGGGAGTTTGGGAGATATCACCAATATGACTGTCACTTTTTTGTCTTCTTTAGAACTGTGATGAATTATGGGAAGATTTTCATGAGAAACTGGTGGACTCAACGATCAATGCACTGGAGACATATTTAACCCAGTTTCCTGATATCAAGGTACAGCTGTGTGATTTTTATGTCTTATGGTGATGTGATGATGTGATGATGTTTAGAGCAGTAAAGCAGTATATACAGTATATACAATCTGGTTTGGGGACCTACTGGACTCATAGTCTCATTTCTATTTTCTTCTTTCTAGATTCGAATAGCAAAGCGAAGCAGAAAATTAATCGACTATGACAGTGCAAGGCACCATTATGAGACCCTACAGGCCTCCGCCATAAAGAATGAAAGAAAGATCTCAAAGGTACAGAAGAATCTGCTTTGTCCTTTGTGTCTTATATACTATGTATTATATACTCTATATGGACAAAAGTATCGGGACACCCCATAATTTTTGAATTTGTGTGTGTTAGCCACAACAGTTACAAACAGGTGTAATAAATCAGTTATATAAAGGGAATTATATGCTTAATTTTGTGCAGCAACAGTTAGCGGAAGGCTCTTGCCCACAAAGCAAGTTCTATAAAGCTCAGTTTAAAGAAACTCCAGTGATCGGCACAGAGCCCTGACCTCAGCCACACTGAACAGCTTTAGAATGACCCAGAATATCAATTGAGACTTTCCTGACCAACATCAGTGACCAGCCATACAAATGCTCTTTTGACTGAATGGGCACAAATTCCCACAGAAGTGTCTCAGAAGTGTAGCTGTTGTTATAACTGGGAAGATGTAACATAGAGGTCACTCTATTTTAATACCATTTGTTTTTGTTTTTTTAAATAGGATGTCCAACAAGCTCATGGTCAGATGTCCAAATACTTTTGGTCATACAGTGTATTATGTACTTCATTTAATAATCAGCTGGAAGCTAGTTAAAATGTTGCATTCTGTAAAGATTGAACACATACATTTAAACAGGCAGAGGAAGACTTGAAAAAGGCCCAGAAGGTGTTTGACGATCTGAATGTGGATCTGCAGGATGAGCTGCCCACTCTCTGGGACAAGTAAGTCATTAGTCAATAATACATTTTTCATAGAACTTTTAGGATTTAATCTGTACCTTGGGGTTCACTTAATTATAGAATTGCGTAAATACCAGTGGCAGCTCCGTTTAAACTTTTACTTTTTTAAGTCTAGTTTTTTACTACTGTCAGCAATTTCTAAAGGCAGTTCACCATCATCTGAAAAATAGAGCATCTGGAAGATTTTCTTCTGGCTTGGTTAAGCTGATAGGAAATGCCAAGTAATTCCATGAATTAATCAAAATTTGGAATATGTTTCCACACAGCCAGCACAGATAAACTGAGGATTTTAATATTTTGCTGTCAGCCCCTCTCTTTGAGAACTGTGTGTTCCAGTGCTGCTCGAGGAACAGCGGCCTGCTTACATAATCTGCATAAATGTCTGCTGCCCTCTAGCTTTGTTTTGCCCTGTGCAGACCTGGGAAGATCACGTCAAGGTGCAATCTGTTTAAAAACTATTAAAATCTATGAAAAACTGATCTTGTGCTCTTTGTTGATGGAACTTATTTGAAGAATCAGAATTGAAGGACTTTATTTTAATCTAAGAGTTTGATTTCTTCTTATGTGGCTCTGTATCAGATTTGATCATCATTATATCAAGACAGGTGTTGAAATACCAAAACCTTTACAGTATGGATCCAGAAGTCAAAATGCAATTTTGTTTTACTGTAAAGAATGTTTTAGAATAATTACAGCATGTCTAAACATGACAAGACTGACCTACCATACGCTGAATGATTTCTAATTTTTGAATTCATGTGTTTAAGCCACTACTCTGTCCAGTGGCCTGCACAGAGCCCTGACCTCAGCCCCACTCAGCAGCTTTGGAATGAACCAGAACATCAGTTGAGGCTTTTTTGACCAACATCAGGCTTTTTGACCAACATCAGTGCCCAGTCATACAAGTGCTCTTTTGAATGGGCACAGATTCCCACAGACATACTTCAATGCCTTGTAAAAAGTTTTTTCAGAGGAGTAGCTATTGCTATAGCTGAACAGATTACATAGAGGTCATTCTATTTTAATACCATTTGTTTTTTAAATGGGACATCCAACAAGCTCATGGTGCAAATTCTTTTGGCCATATAGTGGATATAAAATTCTAAATAAAAGTATATGCTCCCATAAAAGCTATATAAATCCCTCTGCTCACAACTTCCAACTTATCCACAATAGCATCAATTCAGTCAACAGGGCTACCACATTTGAGATGTTGCTGTGCCATGTGATCAGAATGTGTTTGCACAGATCAGAGACAAAGGTTGCATTGCTTTTATGTTTTATATCACTTTTAGCTTTATTTTTATAAGATGGTGTTGCTTACTGCTTTGTGGCTGTTCCTAGACGTTTCTACTTTACAATAACATCGACAAAAATCCCTGATAAACAATTTGCTTATGAATGTTTCATGGGTGAATGCAGGATTGTATGCACCTAATGGCAGTAGGATTAGGTTCGATGAACGGTGTCTTTTTCCTATTCTTAACATGTTGCCTTTTCACACCTATATTGCCATAAAAGAACAGGGCATTTAGTCATTTGTATATTCTAACACATTTCTCTTCTTGTCTTTGCAGTCGAGTGGGATTTTATGTGAACACCTTCAAGAGCATCAGCAGCCTGGAAGCCAAATTTCACAGAGAAATCTCCATTGTAAGTCACACCGGCTTTTTATACCCACAACATGAAGTATCACTCTTATGTATTTACGAACAGACTTCTGTTGGTCTGGTTCTGCCTGCATGGGTGCCATACCCTAAATCACTGCCTTAAATCACTGAAACATTTATACCCGCCCCCCCAACAGCTTACAGGGTATCATGGTGAAAGAATATTTATTGATACAAACAGTTTTAATACAATAAGTTGACATAATTTGTCAGTTTAATTAAAAATATATGGTTCTCTTGACAAATATCCATATACTATTACTCTACTATTATTCACCCCCCTCTACTAGGCAGGGTTCTTCAGTAAATGCTGCCAAGCTTCTGAAACCTCTCTTGTGGATTCTTCTTCCATTCCTCTTGTGTGAAAGCTTTCAGCTTGATGAGGTTTGATGGCTTTCATGCTGCAGCTGCTTCTTTAAATACTACCAAGGATTCGCTATAGGATTTAAATCTGGAGACTAAGAAAGCCACTCCAGGTTATTCCAGGACTGATTCCCTAGCCAAGCTTCGTTTGACTTTGGTTGATAGTTGATTTATGTATAGTAGTGCGTGACTCTAAAACACAGAGTGATACTGATCTCTGTGAGACCTCACTTCTGGCAATACCAACATCGTGTATTTAAATACTACTAGAATGATAAGATAATAATTAATAATAAACAATAATAATAATTAAATAAGATATTATAAAATAGTAAAAGTAGCACATGATTAGCCACTGCTTATTAAGTGCAATTTAAATAATATCTAATTGTGGTCATCACTAAACTGCTAACTTGTTTGTTAACCAAATTAAGAACATGCTTTTAATAATAAAAAAATAACTGAATAAAACATAATTTTTATACAGATCATCATTGCTTCTTGCAGGCAGCTGAAAATCAGCTTCCTCCCAGCTGGTTTTGCAGTTCTGCAGCTGATTATTAGTCATGAAAAGGCTCGTGTTCTTGGATGTGTGAGATTTCTAAATTGCAGAGCAGACATTGATGCTCTCTGCTGAGATAGTTTTAATGCTGCACATCTGCTGTATCCGCCATGAATCTGTTTAAAAAATATATATATTTATAATGTAAAACACATTGATTCATTTATGAAAATGTGACCAATTTAACCAAGTTTATGTATTATTTTAATTAGTTTATTTGAGCAATAATTTAATTTTTTTATGCTGTTTCATGTCGGCTTTACAGAATATTCTTTTAATTCTGTCAGCAGACCTGCACATGACTAACAGCAAATCTGAATTTGGATTTTATTTAAATACCATCCCACTAATTATGACAGTTACAAAAAAGTTAAACACAGTGAAAAACAAGAGTATGCAGCTTGGTTATTTTATTGAGTCTTTATGTAACTGACAAAAGTATAAAGAAAAGATTTTCAGCGTCACTCAACAACCTCATAGTATTTTGTAAATCTGATGCCTGAAACAAATTGAGATAGCATTTCACCAGTGTTACATCTTATATTTTTTAATAATTCCAGCTTTAAATAATTTGGGAACTGATGATTTAAATTGTTACAGTTTGTCAAGCAAAACTTTTGCCCATTCTTGTTTGCTACAAGATTTTAGCTGCTCAATAGTCTGTTGGCGCTGTTGTTTGTTTCCCCTGTTCATGATGCACCATACATTTTCAACGAGAGACAGATCTGGACTGCAGGGGTTCTTTAAAATATGCGTCTGGGAAGGGGATATGATGCTGAGCCAAACTTGCCGTGGAGGTCATATAAAATCAAAGGAATGTGTATGTGTGTGGTGTATTTTTAGCATTAGTGCAGTGTTGTGGTCATTAGTGCTTGGCTAAAGACTGTCACAGACAGCAGGGAGCCAGGCTAAACTCACTTGAGATTCTGCTTTAACTATCACCCGTCTTCACTTATCCATGTGTCGCCTTCTCTATCACTGTCAGCTCTTTGTATATCATACAATTTAGAACATACACATAAACGTATAGCATAAAGAGAGATATTATTTATTTAAATATGTGTCTTATGGGTAGTTGATGATTGTGCTTGTGATATAGAGAAGGGTTTACATTTTTTTTTTCAAGTGACCCACATTCTGTGGTTTACATGATGTAACATAAAGCCTCCACATGGGGGCATACATGGACAAGTTTATTTCACGCCTGCCTTTGTTTATTTAATTATTAATGTTTTCTCTGCTACCGTTTCCATGGCTTGTAACCCACCCAAGGGTCATGACCCAGGGTTTATAAAACACTGATGTAGAGTGTTATATTGTATATGTGTATATTTTAATACCATTTGTTTTTGAAATATGATGTGTGACAAGCTTTTGGCTATATAGTGTGTTTGTTCACCGATCAGGCATAACATTATGACCTAATATTGTGTTGGTCCCATTTTTGCTGCCAAAACAGCCCTGACCTGTCAAGGCATGGAGTCTTACACCTTTCTATCAGAAACAGCATTAACTTCTTCAGCAATTTGAGCTACAGTAGCTCGTCTGTTGGATCGGACCACACAGGCCAGCCTTCGTTCCCCACGTGCATCAATGAGCCTTGGCCACCCATGACCCTGTCACCGGTTTACCACTTGCTGCCTAATATATCCCACCTACTAACATGTGCCGTGATGAAGAGATAATCAGTGTTATTCACTTCACCTGTCAGTGCTCATAATGTTATGCCTAGTTGGTTCATAATTGCTTCTGAACTTGTCGCACAACAGATACCACTGGGGTTTTCTGTATGATTTATTAAATTGCTTAGTAAAAAAACACTGCTTTTAGATTTTGGACGTACATTTATGCTACTTAATTTGGTTAATAATTTATATAATTCATTTTATTTACATGTCATTTATTTGTAATGTCATTTAAATGACTTGAATGTTTGAATGTTACTGATTATATATCAACTATGTTCATAAATTCCTTTTTGTGATTTTTCCGTCTTTATTGTTTGTTTTGCTAGTTTTGTCGTAAGCTGTTCGAGGTGATGAACAAGCTGGCAGAGCAACATTCAGACAAAATGTTCACCATTCAAGGAGCACCCAGGTAAGGCGCTGTGGTCTGTACGGTCTTTAATCATACATTTTTGGTGCTATTTTTCTGCTCCTGGTTTATTTATTCATGTTCTATGGTTCTATTTGTCCTGTTCTTATAGCAGAAGCAGAAGGTAGGTAATGTAGATGATGTAGCGTAAAGCTGGGGCTGTAGAGGGTCTGCCCGTGGTAGTGCTGCAGGAGTGAACTGTTTTGTTGATATTCTTTACACCGCACATAGAACGTTAGTGTAGGGGTGTGTGCTGTAGCTCTGGCTTTTTTTTTTATCTAAGAGGACTACCTCAGTCAACTGTGAGTCCAGTAATATTTGGTTTTATTTTTATTGTAGTTTTACTGTAGTTTTATTGTAGTGTCCAAGTATATACACTGTGCCTTTGCCTCAGTTGTGGAAGCAAGCCTTTTGTTGAATGTTTTTTTTTTACCTTGATGCTTTTTCCCCCCAGTGATTCCGGCCCCCTTCGCCTGGCCAGAACCCCAACTCCTCCGGATGATGAGAGTTCAGAGGATAGCCCTACTGTCAGCCCCAATCACACACTCAGGCCAACGTCACCTGGCCCCCCTCGACCGAAATCTCCCGCACAGGTAACATCATATATAACATCAAATAACATCACATTTGAGCCACTACAGCATCTTTCTAGTGTTTCCCACATTTGTAAAAATAATAATCATTAATATATTCTACAAAAAAAATTGTGTTAGTGGAAAGTATATTTAAATTTAAACCTGACGCTGTTCTTTTTTCTTGTCAGCACTTGTCCATTTTTAAATCAGTTAACAGTATTACTGTCTTTGCTTTTGCATAGCCATTTGGACATGCAATTGTAACGATGTCACACTGCCTGTGCTAAATACATTCTTTACACTGACTGTGATCTGTATTTTGCACCTTTTATGAGAAATGTTAACTGCAGTCAATTGATCTACTGCAGTTTAATTAATACTTAGAAAATGTAGATATATTTAGGGCATGATTGTCAGTAGTCATATTCCAAAATATTAAGAATACTGCTACAGTGGACGCTGATAGATGCTTTTTACGTAAATATACACTGCTTGTAAATCAAATGTGCATATTTTATTGGTTATATCAAATCTGTATGTGTTTTTACACATTCCACTAACATTCTTGGCAAAGACTCTGTGTTGCTTTTATCTATCCTTAATAACAGTTCTGGTGTACAGTAAGGTGACCTGTAGCTTAGACACATGTGTGCATGCTGACATGCCTACATTAGTGTGGTATTGTTAGAAACCTTTTGGAATAAAGAATAATCAATCTAACCCCACACGACAGCTCAAGACGGGACCTCCAAAACCTCCTCCTCCCAAAGTCACTCCGTCCAAGGAGGTTCCACACGAGCAAATCATTAATCTGTTTGATGGAGGCTTTCCTGAGATCAGTGTCACCTCACCACAGGTGAATGCACTTTTTTAAATCATACATTTTTATCTATTAGTATTCCTTGTAGTTTCATCAAGCATTTTACATTGACTGTTTTCCCTCAGACAAATGAGAACCCAACAGAATCTCTTTTGGACCTGGATTTTGATCCTTTTAAGCCGGACGACAATGCAACCACCGGTCAGACCCAGGCATCTGCGTCTCAGGTTCTTACTGAATTCTTATCTTCCTATTCATAGACCTCTCGTGCTTGGTCTGTGGAATCTAAGACCTTAATAGTGAAAACAACAGGCCAACCTATTTAATGCTTTTTAGATTTAAATAGGAAATAAGGCAATATGGTATAAACTTTATGAGTCTGATGCATTTTTCCTTGCTTCTGTGTAGGCACTGCCTTGGGATCTTTGGACGGTAAGAGGGTTTTTTTCTAGTCAATTGCTAACCTCATTTTGTATAAAACTAATACTATGCTTTAGTTTGTCTAAATAAGTACTGCCAGTGGAGCATAAACTAAATGGCTAAAAGTATGTAGACATCCCCTCCAGTTAATGGGTTCTGGTGTTTTAGCCACATCTATTGCTATGGGGTGTGTAAAAAAGGCCCTTTTCTGTTTCAACCTAAATTTCTGTAAAATCTGTAGCCATCAATTGGACACTGGGGGGACCAAATCTACCAAATCTCCTGGGAAGGGGGTTACTGCCATTCTAAAACATTCATGGCATATCATTAACTGATGGGAACACTAACAGATCCTAATGTTACACAAAGCTAGTGAGTCATGTTGTATCATTATATTGGGCGGGTTGATTTTAAGCATATCTGGACATTTGGGGTGATGTGTCCCCCTGATATACAGTATATTGTGATTACGGCCTTGCTTTAAGGACATGGTTCGACATGAATGTTTTGACTGAACAGACTGAAAGTCTTCCCAAAAGTGGAGGCTGTTCATATTTCACATCCCTTGGTTTGGAATAGGATGTCCAACAACCTCATGGTCAGATGTTTGCATACATTTGGCTACGTGGTGTATTTATGATAAGATATGTTTACAAAGCAGTTCTTGTTGAGTATCTAGTTGGGATGTTAACATACATTTCTGTCTTTTTCCAGGCAAATACTGAAGCCCAGCCTGTAAGTAACGACAATCTTTACATAAACAACATCCAAATAATTAATGGCTTATTAGATTCAACATAATAGGTCTTAATCAAATCTGTGCTGAAGTTGCTGTGAAAGCTGTCTGTTTACGTTATGTACAGGAGACACTTCTTTTAAAAGTCATAACTAAAAAGTATATTTATTCCTGAAGCATGAACAACAAAATGTGCATTTTATTATGTATAGAATTGTAAAATAATTTTTTAGGCTCCTTAGTTCTCTGCAGTTAGTTACTAGATTTATGAGGCTAACAGAGAAATACTGGTATGGAATTTGGATGTAAACACATGCATTGATTGTAATTGACTTCATTATCTCTGTAGGGTATTAGGCATAATCCCAAAACAAAGATTAGACCCTCACACCTTTGATAATACTGCACTTTAACTACAGCACCAAAATATACATGTTTACATGTACAGATTATGTCAAATTAATTTGGTCCAGGTACTAGAAATGTATCTAATTTAATATGATTAGCATCATGGGCTTTGCTAAAACTGAGCTTCTCTTGCTAGTATCTTAGCACAGTGCTAATTTTACCCAGAGTGCTGCCATAAATAAACACATGAACTTGTTTAGTTTGGTGCTATATATAGCTATATATACACAGTAGATCTGATATCTAATGCACCTTGTTATTGTTGGGAAGAACAACAAAGAATAAGAGATGTTGAAGCTAACAGACAAAATCATTTAATAAGACCTGAATAGAAAAAGGTACAGATCTAATGCAAATCTAAAATACCTAAAACATTTCTGTAAATGCAACTGGATTGAGCTTCAGGGAGACCTAAAGGCAGTGGGAAGAACAGTTACACAAGGAACAAAAGCTTATTATTTTTACTTTAGATTACTCAGTGCTGTAATCACCAACATTGGCTTCAGATTTTTTCTATTAATTTAATTTTTCATTGATTTTTATCTTTGTTTTTCTATAAATTCACTACCTAACTTTTCTACCCAGGCCCCAGACGCTGGCTTTACTGCAGACTGGACGGCTGATTTCGGATCTGGTGCTGAGGATTTGAGTGGAGTTCAGCCAGCGACAGATGGGCAAGGTTGGCCTTCTGCAGAAGGATGGCCGGCAGAGACAGCGCCTCAAGGAGAAGAAACCACGGGCGAGGTTAGAAGCTGGGATACAAAACACAGCCCAGAACCAAGCCCAGACTGGAACTCTTGTGCTGTGGGGGGTGATGGGGTTGAGGAGCAGCTGGGTCAGATGGTTCCTGATGAGGTGGTAGCACTAGAGCCTCAGTTTGGGTGGGAGGAAAATGAGACAGGATGGGGTCTAGAAAAAAGCTTGGAAGAGAGAGGAGCTGGACAGTCTATGCCAGGAATTATATTCACAAATGAATTTGGGCAAGAGATAACAGAGGCCACAGAGGGTAGTGGGCATGATTTGCACACAGGTGATGATGGAGATGGTGAAGATACTTCTAACTGGTGCTTAAAAGGTCAGGCAGATCTGGATGGGTCAGGATCTGACTATGAGACTGCTGAGGAGTGGGGAGATACTCAAGGTCAGAATGGGGGTTGGGTCAGTGCTGATGATGAACTTGAGTCTACAGAGTGTGAGGGGGGAATAGTAAATCAGAGAGTCACCGGTGGCAGTGTTACTGAAGAGGGATTTGTGGATAATACTAATGTAGCTTCCATGGAACAAAACACCACAGCTGGTACAAGTTTTGGTGACAGTTATTTTACAGCTGACTGGGACCAGTCCCCAGTGTTGGAGTCAGTGAGGCCCCCTGGGGCATCAGAACCTGGACAGCAGAGTTCAGTTGAGTTAGTCTTCAACAAAACAGACCCTGTTCAGAACACAGAGCAGAAAGAGAACGTAGACCTTACAGATTTAGGATCCACAGACCCCTTTTGCACCTCAGAGAGTGATCAATGTGGAGCGTTAGGGGAAGACTCTTTCGGTACCAGGACTGATCCATTTGCCAACTCATTTGGGCCATCAGAACCAGATATATTTCAAATGCCTACGAGAGATAACATTGATCCAGGGGGTGATCTGTTTGATCTTAAGGGTCAGACAACTGTTTTTGCTAATCAAGAAACCAGAGCAGGAGAGTTGGCAGACTGTCAAGATCCATTTGACAGTGAAAGTAATCAGGAACCTTTTGCAAGTGAGAGTAATCAGGACCCTTTTGAAAGTGAAAGTAACCAGGATCATTTTGCAAGTGAGACTAACCAGGACCCCTATGGAAATAAGTATACCCAGGACCTCTTTGCAAGTGAAAGTAACCAGGACCTCTTTGCTAGCGAAAATAACCAGGACCCTTTTGCAAGTGAGAGTAATCAGGACCTTTTTGCAAGTGCAACCAACCTGGACCCCTATGGAAATAAGAGTAATCAGGACCCTTTTGCAGTTGAGAATAACCAGGACCTCTTTGCAAGTGATACTAACCAGGACCCCTTTGTCAGTAATACTAACCAGGACCCCTTTGCAAGTGAGACTAACCAGGATCCTTTTGCAAGTGAAACTAACCAGGACTTTTTTGCAAGTGAGACTAACCAGGACCCTTTTGCCAGTGAGAGTAACCATGACTTTTTTGCAAGTGAAAGTAATCAGGACCTCTTTGCAAGTGAGAGTAACCAAGATCATTTAACATGTGAGACTAACCAGGACCCTTTTGCCAGTGGGAGTAACCAGGACCCTTTTGCAAGTGAGAGTAATCAGGACCTCTTTGCAAGTGCAACCAACTTGGACCCCTATGGAAATAAGAGTAATCAGGACCCTTTTGCAGTTGAGAATAACCAGGACCTCTTTGCAAGTGATACTAACCAGGACCCCTTTGTCAGTAATACTAACCAGGACCCCTTTGCAAGTGAGACTAACCAGGATCCTTTTGCAAGTGAAACTAACCAGGACCTTTTTGCAAGTGAGACTAACCAGGACCCCTATGGAAATGAGAATAACCAGGACCTCTTTGCAAGTGAGAGGAACCAGGACCCTTTTGCAAGTGATACTAACCAGGACCCTTTTGCCAGTGAGAGTAACCAGGACCCTTTTGCAAATGAGAATAATCAGGACCTCTTTGCAAATAAGAATAATCAGGACCTCTTTGCAAGTGAGAGGAACCAGGACCTCTTTGCAAGTGCAACCAACCAGGACACATTTGCAGTTGAGACTAACCAGGGTCCTTTTGCCAGTGAGAGTAACCAGGACCTTTTTGCAAGTGAAAGTAACCAGGACCTTTTTTCAGTTGAGAGTAATCAGGACCCCTTTGCAAGTGAGAGTAACCAAGATCCTTTTGCAAATGAGAGTAAACAAGATCCTTTTGCAAGTGAGAGTAACCTGGACCTTTTTGCAAGTGTAACCAACCAGGACCCCTATGGAAATGAGAGTAATCAGGACCCTTTTGCAAGTGAGAGGAACCAGGACAGCTTTGCCAATGATACTAACCAGGATCCTTTTGCAAGCGAGAATAACAAGGATCCTTTTGCAAGTGAGAATAACCAGGACCTCTTTGCAAGTGAGAGTAACCAGGATCCTTTTGCCAATGAAAGCAGCCAGGGATGGGCAGTGGACTGGGACTCCAATCTAAATAGGAATGTAGGTGGGGAAGGGATGAATTCTGGCAAACAGTCTCAAGAATTTGCCAAGTGGGCGGCCTTTCCTCCTCCAGGAACTGATCCAGACAACTCCTGTAAAGGCTTCTGGCCAGAGATGAGTGACAGTAGTGGCTTCCTTTCCTGTACTGGTCAAGAAGACAATATTTCTCCCTGGCCTGGTGAAAGTGACCTAAAGGACATCCCTAGTCCAAACACTCCCGCTGTGGAATATGCAGCAAGTCTGAGAGAACCAGAGGACTTATCTGAAGATGAAGTTGCAAATCGCAGATATGGAAAGTTGTACCAAGACATAGATACAGAGAAGGACAAGGTACCTGAATTTCTCGCTTTTAGTTGTAGTGTAGCGTAGAACACAGTAAGATGCCCTTACCTGCCTGCAGATGAAGCTCCAGTTTCCTGCTACAAATCCCACAGACCCTGGAATTCCCCACAGTCTACAGACCCTGGTTCTTTCCCCTGTTTTTCCTTTGCTTGCTTTGGGTGTTTGTGTGTTCCTGGTCATTTTAAATAGCATTTTTGTGTTCTATTTACTTACACAATTCAGGTTTGTTTAGGTAAACACAACTTGGCTTTACTTAGGTAAACAAACATGTAATACTAACTGCTAGAAGAATGTTTGAGGCTGTTTTTAGGGTAACCTGTTTGGGCAAATTGATTCCTCAGTGATTAATCATTAGCACTGAGTGTTTTCTCTAGTGCCGTGCCCAAACCTACTCTTGCATTCATTAATTTAAACACAATAAACAAGAAGAAACTTCCGTTGCCTTTAATTGGTTTAGTATTTTTTCCAACCCCAATAGATTTTAAGGACTTGCATGGGAAATACACAGAAAACGCTGATACTCATTTTACATTTGCCAATAAAATCTCTAGTCAATTAGAATCACTATGGAGAATACGTTCGTCAGCGGCTATGATTATTATTTATACTTTATAGTTTATAATTATTAGCATTTTGTTTTAAAACACCATATCGTTTTAAATCAAGGTTGCTGTATAAATTATTTGATTATTATAATTATAATTATTATAATTGATATATTATCAGAAAACCCACAACAAACCTATGAAATATGTAAAATTTACCAACATTTACCAAAATTGCCAAAATTGTGCATAGTTAACATTCCAAAACTTTCATAATAAACGTTTTTACCAGTATATAAACCTTTGACTGTAACTGTAAGTAGCGTCTTTACTAAACACACCTAGCATTATTTTAATGCTGTAATCATCCCATTAATCCTCCTTTTCCCTCAATGATCCTTATTCCTAAAATACTTCTCTTTAGAAAGTGTTTTTAACATCTGACCTTCACAACTAACACAGATTATAAATGACAAATATACTAGATGTTGAAGGTTTTATTAACCTCACATGCCTTTCCTTTATCTCTCTCCTTTGCTTTGATAGGTCGATTCCTCAGCTCCAGCTTTTGTGGCAGATGTTGTGGTGAGTCACTATATTCTGGTTAATGCAATCATTTATGTATGTAGTTCTATATATTATAATTAGGGTACTATCTAATTCACAGGAAATTGTGCTTTATTTTACGCATAAATTGAATGATCTCGTCCGTGTTTTGACACCCTCTCTCTGCGTCCACGGAATTGGTTTGGGGGGTTTCAAACTCATTTACCTGATTCATGTTTTTTTGAGCTGCTTTTCTGCACCATCTTGGACATTTCGAATATTAAAAATTTTTTGCTAAATGCTAAACAAAAATCTTACATTTTGGAAATTGCATATATGTGGGAAAAGGCTAAGGTCCGTGACGCAATTTTCACAGCTGTGAATTAGGTAGGGCCTTAATTATCAGAGACTTTTGACAACACTGTACTGTATTTGATAAACATAATCAAAATAATTATTGTTATTATTCATAATAATAACAATAACATTTTATACAAAAAGCAGTAAAGGTCATTATGGATTTATATTCAGAAGTTTATTTCAAAGATTATGTGTATGAAAAGTACCTGACCATTACCTTGATGGACATCCCATTTTAAAAACAAATAGAATTAGGATTGTATGAACTCTATGTGATCTTTTCATCTATGACAACAGCCACTCTTCTCAAAAGGCTTTTCTGAGGTTTAAAATTTTGTCTGTGGAAATGCCCATTCAATCAAAAAAGCATTTATATGGCTGGGCACTGATGTTGGTCAAGAAAGCCTTGATGTTCCAGTTCATTCCAAAGCTGTTCAGTGAGACTGAGGTCAGAGCTCTGTGCAGGTCACTGGAGTTTCTTTAAGCCGAGCTTTTCTTCAGAACAGAAACAGAAACAGAAAAGTTCCAGCATTGCACATCTAAAAAATGCTGTTTGTCCTGACCACATTACTTTTATTTTTATTTGGATGCTCTCCTGATGTCAGGAGTCCACTGTGTGTTGATGTTTCTCTTTGACGCTTTACTAAACATCACTGGAGTTTTTTCTTTATGCTGCTTGTATGTGAGACCAAACCGTCTGAGAAAAAAGCATTTTAATGCTCGTACTGATTTTGTGTGTGAATATGTAAAGTCTGAAACTGAGGCCCCTAAAGAGGCAGAAACTGGTACAGAAGCAGCCCAAGGGGCAGAAGGGGAGTTGACCACTTCCCCAGAGGCTGAGGCCAATGAAGGTCCTGCCACTACACCTCCTGCAGACACCACAACTGAACCAGCAGAGATCGAGGCTGCTACCAGCCCGCCTGCAGAGATTGAGTCTGTGAGTGATACTGGGGTATTTTGGGGTATTGTCATCATCGTGAACGCATCGTTATCATCGCTGTCCTCATCATCATCATCATCAGTGTTATCATCAGCATGCCTCCTTATTTTTTTGTCTCCATCTTCATTTCATGCCATCTTTCTCCCGCCGTCATCAAACCATCTCCACTTCATTTTTGTTGGTTATTTTTGCTGGACTTTATTTTGCTGCTTTTTACCGCCTGCTCATCACATGTGAACTGACAGAATGAACAGAAGTTAATGGTGTGTTTCTGTGTGCTGTGCTGATCATTAAGACCACAGTGGAGTCTGAAGCTGTGGAACCTGAAACAGCAGAGCAGACTGAGGTACGTGATTTCTGTCTTATTCAGCCTCACACTGTCTGCTGCTTATCAAAACGGTGCTTCATATAGGTGCCGTGTAGAATTATGTACATCAGAATCTGGATGGCTGTAAAAGTTTGTGTTTCTTTTTGTATTTTTATTTATTTGTATTGTCTGTAACATTTTGGATTTATTTTATTTAGAATATGTATTCATTTTTAATACACTAAGTGGCCAAAAGTATGTAGACATTGCTTCCAATTATGTTCAGGATTTTCATTCACACGAAAGAAAAAAAAAAGCTGGATAGGGTCTCTCTCATAACTAATGCAATTACGACCTCTGCTGGCTGATTGATGGTGCCTGCACAGAGATGGTAAAAGAGTGCTGCTGCCCACATGTTGGAGGGGGCGTGGGTTAGCTTCGTTCTCCTCAATCAGAGCGGGGATCGGCATTGGTGGAGAGGAAGCATGACGCAATCAGGCAATTGGACACACTAAAAAAAGGGAGGAAAATGGGAGAAAAAAAAAAAGAAAAAAAAAAAAGATATGGTCCGACCAAACTGAACACACGTGAGATAAATCGGAACATTGATTGAGAGCCAGGCCTTTTTGGTTATTATTATATTCCCACAAAATCTTGTGGAAAGCCTTTGCAGAAAGGAGAGATGAGGCTGTTCCAGCTGTAAAGTACATGGTTTTGAAAAAGAATGTCCGACAAGGTCACGTCAGGTGTCCACATACTTTTGAACATTTATTGTCTAAAGTATTTGTTTCATTATGTGTTTGGTTTCATTTGGATTAATATAAGCGCCAGCTATGATGTATTCTTGGTGTAGACTTTTTATTTCATTTTCTTTTATCAAATAATTCTGTTTATAATTTATTTAGGGGTGCACATTTAACTAAAATAGGGTTAAATCTGTACTGGAGGCAAAATTTGGTGTTAATATGGTATTACAGATTTCCATTATTTTGTCTATGCCCTGTATCTAGGTCAGTGTTTCTTATTGATGCAGTTATTAATATAATTGAAATAAAATCCATACTGCCTTAGATTAACTCAGCTGTATTCAGTGACAGAATCATTTTTCTTTTGCATTCTAATTATTTCTGCCACAAATCTGAAAGATTGATCTTTTAAAATAAGAATTGATCAGAATTTTGCTTTATAATTTAAATAATGAACATTGCACAGTGGTTAGATGTACACTGAGTGTCCGGATGGTGTCATTGGTCACTAAAGTAAGAACGTTTTTATGTGTAGACCACAACAACTGATGATACTGAGAAGGAGCAACTCAGCCAGGAAGCTCCGGTAACTATGAATTATGTCTTCAATTTTATGAGAGAGGAATTTAAAGATTAAAGAACTGACTCATACGTTTGGCTTTATACTTTCCAAAGCAGCTAGACTGGATCTGTCCATTAGATAAACTATTACCAGCCCTTTGATGGGTTCTAACCAGCCAATTAAATGTAAAAAATAATGCACATATTGTGCAAATAAATTTATTATTCATGTTATTGTGACAGGGTGGGTCAGGCCTCACTAAAGGCACCCAGGTAAAGCCCTGTAATTGCATGGTCGTAATGCCTAACCCCAACATTTATGAGTAAAGTTATTTAACTTAGTGACGGTATGTACATTTATGGTGTGAGGTTTTAATGTTTGCTATATGCAGGAATCTGCTCCAGTTGCAGAAACAGGAGAGGACCTGCCTGCAGTGGCTCTGGTAAAACCTCTACATTGTTTTTTTAATATTTATAATTATTATTTTCTTTTTGCTTATCCACCCCAAAGCTGTAGTCATTAATTGAATAATGGGGGGTTCCTGCCATTCTAAAACGTTCCTGTTATTTTAACAACTGATGAGAACCCTGACGGATCCTAACGTTATACAGTGCTAGAAAGGAATATGTAGAACGTGCCCTCCCGTGCCTTGATTAAACCACACTTTCCACACTTTCCCAAAATGTACTTACATCATAACCCTGCTTGAGTCATCAGACTTGTACCTTCTTTTGTGTAAATAAAAGAAAACAAATTATTCCAACTTGTGTTTGTAACTACAGTGTTTATTTATTAAAGTGTTGGTAGGATTTTCTGGTTTTTTTTTTTCTTTTTGTTAAATGTATGTATTTTTATATATTTATGTATTTATAAATGACATGTATTTATGTATGTATTTATAATTTCATGTGGTAATTCATGTGGTCACCCTTGCCTTTAGTGACTGTGTGGATGAAATGATGGGTTGTGTTTGTGTGTGTGTAGGCTCCTGCAGAAGATAAAGAGTCTCCTATTGACGAGGCTCCGGTAATTACTTATACTGATTATGTCATGATGAATGCAGGCCCATAGCTGTCAAATTGTTGTTTTAAAGTACTACAGATGTGGTGTCTGCTCTGTGTACTGTCTCACCAGGAAGCTTCTCTGCTTTATTCACAGATCTATTAAGAATTTAACAAATCTATTTTGAGAACAAGACTCGTAAAGTCTATAGGGTTAAATTTAATGTTGATTTGCATAATACAGGCAGCAGTACAGTGATAAATTACATTTGCTGACTGATGATACAGTGTTTTATTGGCTTGGACGTAAAAGTCAAGATTTCAAGATCAACCAAGCAGCTTTTGAGGAGACAGTACATCAATTCACTAGTGTTAATGAACTACGTTTTGATATTAATTCAAACAAACTGGTCTTCACACTGACTTTTCTATGGAAATGATATTTGATGGATGGATACTGTATAAAATTCATATTTTTGGTTCTCATTACTCAGATGAGAACCAAACGGCTCAGAAAAGCATTTAAAGATTACTTTAAAATCACAGTTTTCTGAGCTGCTCCTCCATTTAAGTAAACATTTATTATCAAGTGATGTGGACGTGTTTGTATTTTGTTATATGTGTTGATTTTTTTTTAGTTTTTCTTTGTATTTTTTATTATTTGAAGTCAAATGTACATTTAAACCATGACACCACAAGGTCATGATACATCTGCAAGGAAAACCCTATTTGACACTGAATCTGTAAATTCAGCATATTCAGTAAATCTGTATGATGATGACTGTAAGCTTTGGTGGTACAGATGACCTTTTGTGGTTTTAATGGTGACCCCATTTCTCCATTATTGTCATATTCTCTGTCATTCTAAATCACGGTATTGTGATTTTTGAGTGTTTTTGGTACTGTAATGGAGGTAAATATGACTTTGTAATGTGCTAAATCAGCTTTGTCTCAGATATTTCCGATTATTTTATTTGGGTTCCATACATACAGCTGGTAGAGTAAGTCCCAAGGACCTGGGTTGGGGTTAGGGTTAGGTTTTAGGGTTAGGGTTTACATCTAACCCTTGATGATGCATCTATTTACTTTCTTTGAGGAGTTTGGCATATTCCTTTTATGTTCATATGGGTTTCATTTAAGTACTTAGATTTCCTTGGCTTTAACCTCTCAAAACATCCAAAAGGAGTGTGGCTGCTCTAATGGATGTGTGTGATTATCTGTGATCGATTATCAGCCTGTCCATTGTGTGTTCCTACTTTGCATCAAGTGTTTCCGGGTAGGCTCTGGACCCACTGTGACCATCTTGAGGTCCAGAGTCCAGAGTTTTTTGTTTACGTCATTTTCCCTAGTTTAAGAATATAGATAACTACAAATGTCCACTACAGAGGAAAAATCATATGTAGAATGATCATTTAAACGTAATTCGACAAGATAGTAGATAGTACCTTAGTGACTATACCAGGACTAACTGATAGAAGTGCTAGTTGAGGTTTTAGATTATGTAAATCTGAAGTTTAAATTTCATTTTAGCCAACAATCCCTTTCCCTCGTGCTCCTAAACACAACAACCAAATACCATGGCATGTGTCCACCCTTAATTGTTCCCAGTGACCCTTTCCCAACTCAAATGGTATGGTTGTTGGTAAATCTTTGCTCAGTTTAGCCCTAAACTGATCCGTATCCCCCACTCACTGAAGACAGTTAAACTGCTGCAGTTAAACTGCTCTTCATGCCCTTCATTGTTTCCAGTGCTCCTTCATGTGCTCCCCTGCACAGATCCATCCGAATGATTGGCTGTTTGAGCCTGGCTCTCACACCTGATTGCATCTTTTAGATTATAGAACCCAAACCAGATGACACCAGTATGATAGAGACCAAACATGAAGACGGAGCCGGTGCAGTAGAAAGCAAACCAGAGGATGGAGCTGGTGCAGTAGAAAGCAAACTAGATGATGAGGCTGGTACAGTAGAAATCAATACAGAAGATAAAGTGGGTACGGTAGAGACCGAAGCTGAGAATGACTCTGGTACAGTAGAGGTCAAACCAGAGGAAGAAACCAGTAAGGAAGGGGCTGCAAAGAATGTGAAACTGGAGGTAGATATTGACACGATTCTGTACTCTAGTACAGGTTGTCTGTATAAGTATTTTGTATCATAAAGTGCTTATAAAGTAAAATTAATTTTTTAGAATTATAAACTGTACAGTGTATCACAAAAGTGAGTACACCCCTCACATTTCTGCAGATATTTAAGTATATCTTTTCATGGGACAACACTGACAAAATGACACTGACACAATGAAAAGTAGTCTGTGTGCAGCTTATATAACAGTGTAAATTTATTCTTCCCTCAAGACAACTCAATATACAGCCATTAATGTCTAAACCACCGGCAACAAAAGTGAGTACACCCCTAAGAGACTACACCCCTAAATGTCCAAATTGAGCACTGCTTGTCATTTTCCCTCCAAAATGTCATGTGACTCGTTAGTGTTACTAGGTCTCAGGTGTGCATAGGTAGCAGGTGTGTTCAATTTAGTAGTACAGCTCTCACACTCTCTCATACTGGTCACTGAAAGTTCCAACATGGCACCTCATGGCAAAGAACTCTCTGAGGATCTTAAAAGACGAATTGTTGCGCTACATGAAGATGGCCAAGACTACAAGAAGATTGCCAACACCCTGAAACTGAGCTGCAGCACAGTGGCCAAGATCATCCAGCATTTTAAAAGAGCAGGGTCCACTCAGAACAGACCTCGCGTTGGTCGTCCAAAGAAGCTGAGTGCACGTGCTCAGCGTCACATCCAACTGCTGTCTTTGAAAGATAGGCGCAGGAGTGCTGTCAGCATTGCTGCAGAGATTGAAAAGGTGGGGGGTCAGCCTGTCAGTGCTCAGACCATACGCCGCACACTACATCAAATTGGTCTGCATGGCTGTCACCTCAGAAGGAAGCCTCTTCTGAAGTCTCTACACAAGAAAGCCTGCAAACAGTTTGCTGAAGACATGTCAACAAAGGACATGGATTACTGGAACCATGTCCTATGGTCTGATGAGACCAAGATTAATTTGTTTGGTTCAGATGGTCTCAAGCATGTGTGGCGGCAATCAGGTGAGGAGTACAAAGATAAGTGTGTCATGCCTACAGTCAAGCATGGTGGTGGGAATGCCATGGTCTGGGGCTGCATGAGTGCAGCAGGTGTTGGGGAGTTACATTTCATTGAGGGACACATGAACTCCAATATGTACTGTGAAATACTGAAGCAGAGCATGATCCCCTCCCTCCGGAAACTGGGTCGCAGGGCAGTGTTCCAGCATGATAATGACCCCAAACACACCTCTAAGACGACCACTGCTTTATTGAAGAGGCTGAGGGTAAAGGTGATGGACTGGCCAAGCATGTCTCCAGACCTAAACCCAATAGAACATCTTTGGGGCATCCTCAAGCGGAAGGTGGAGGAGCGCAAAGTCTCGAATATCCGCCAGCTCTGTGATGTCGTCATGGAGGAGTGGAAAAGCATTCCAGTGGCAACCTGTGAAGCTCTGGTAAACTCCATGCCCAGGAGAGTTAAGGCAGTTCTGGGAAATAATGGTGGCCACACAAAATATTGACACTTCAGGAACTTTCACTAAGGGGTGTACTCACTTTTGTTGCCGGTGGTTTAGACATTAATGGCTGTATATTGAGTTATTTTGAGGGAAGAATAAATTTACACTGTTATATAAGCTGCACACAGACTACTTTTCATTGTGTCAAAGTGTCATTTTGTCAGTGTTGTCCCATGAAAAGATATACTTAAATATCTGCAGAAATGTGAGGGGTGTACTCACTTTTGTGATACACTGTATTTTCTTATATTGTGTCTTGTTTTATGGAATAAAAAATACAACTTTACACCGTTCATTACTATATGCTTGATAATCCTCATTTCACATCTTACATCTTGTGCTAACATGTCGTTGTGTCTGGTCTCATCTCAGGAGAAAATGTCAATACCGTCCGTGATAATAGAACCTGCTTCTAGCAACGAGGGTGACGATGACCGAGACGGTGACATCACATCTCCAACTATCACTGGAGACGGAGTGACACCGGACAGTCAAATGGCCAAAGACATTTCCTCACCGGACATGCCTCCAGGCTTCATGTACAAGGTCAGTAGACAGCATTAATAGGTTCATAGATATAGACGTCTATATAAACCTAACAGCAGATATACAGTGTGAGGAATCAAGTGTTCAAACACATGCACCCGTTTATTATTAAAGATGTCACTGCTTGTAAGGATTTGACATGGTTGCAGGGTGGCAGGGCAGCTCAACAGTTAAGGTACTGGACTAGTAATCAGAATGTTGACGGTTCAAGCCCCACCAATGCCAAGTTGCTACTGTTGGGACCCTAAGCAAGGCCCTTAAACCCTAAATGGCTTAAAGTGTATGCAATGATATTTGTAAGTCATTTTGGATGACAGCATCTGCAAAGTTGCAACAGCTGTAGCCTAGAGGTCAAGGTACTGGTTCAAGCCTCACCACTGCCAGGTTGCTACTGTTGGACCCTTGAGTAATTCGCTTTGGATAAAAGCATCTGCTAAATGCTGAAAATAGTAATGTAAATGTGTACATGTGTAGTAATTGTGCTCAAGGTAAACAAGCTTTATATGAATTCTCAAGGACAAAATGATTAAACAAACTTAAATACAAAATACAACAACAAGCAGTTTTAAGTTTTAAGTCTAAGCATATTAGCCCAGTATGTCCCAATATGTGAGTATGGGACCATTCCTGAAGGAGGCTAGAACACAGATGCACTACGTCTAATTCCATGTCACCCATGTTTTTGATTCACATCCGCCAACAACACTATAGTTCAAGTTCTCAGGGTCTTAGGTTCCCTTCGATTAGGGAAAATCCAGAGACATTTTATATAGTTTTAACTCTTAGTTTAAAATGTATGTGATTTCAGATATTATGCAAATTAGCTAAACATCCAGAAGGGTTGGAGCTATATGGTTCTTGAGGCTGTTTTGTAGGGCATGAGACAAGTAAACAGGGGGAAAATGGAATTTTGTCTTAAAATTATACGAGGTAGGATATCATGACCTTGAAGTTTGATGACACATGGACCCCTGAAAAGATACAGAGCCGTAGCAAACACTGTAAACATACCTGTCAGTTTACTTAGTTTGATAATCTGCAAGTGTGAAACAGGAATTATTCTTAGATCTTTTATATGTCGAAGGGACTCCTGTAAATTCAGGGAGATAAAGACAATATAGAAAATGCTTAAATTGAGAAAATGCCCATAATCAAACCACAGTGCTGCAAAAAGTTTATTATAGCTAACTGTCTTAAAGCTGTATTGCAACAAGGTACTACTGTTACTGTTTTGTCTTATCTCTGGTTTCTCTTGTTTAGGTTGAAACCATGCATGACTTTGAGGCTGCAAACTCAGATGAGCTGGATCTGAAAAGAGGAAACATTGTTCTTGTTGTTCCCACAGAGCTGGTTGAAGATCAGGTATGTCTGTGAATTAGAGTCAGCTCCAGTATGATGGTAATGGTGATGATGATGATGGACATGATGGACAAGTGTGTCATGAAAACTGTCTTTGTGGTTCATTAAGAGTTAAAAGATTTAACGTTTGATTCAATTTATCTTAGTCAGAAATCAAAACCATCAATAGCACCCCAGCATTTAATATTTTGCATCATGTCTTTGCCAATGTAACATAAAGTCTTCTCCTATGATGCTTCACAAGATTGAAAAATCCAGAGGCAGGACCGAGCTCGTTCATCATTACACAATCTCCCCAAATGCTTTAGGCTTCTAGTTCTTCTCCTATGGACTCTCCTTAGTGTGAAGTGACAGTCTGGGCTTTTTTAAAAATTAAATACAGTAGGTGTAGCTAAAATTCCCAATCAGTCAAAGTAAATGAACCAACCAAGTGCATGTAGCTGTATGACACTGACTGATGTTTACTAACTGCCTCTGCAGGATGCTGGCTGGCTGACTGGCATCAAGGAGAGCGACTGGCTACAGCAGGGCGCGTCTGCTCAGAAAGGACTGTTTCCAGAGAACTTCATACAGAGACTGGGTTAAAGCCTCAGAGCATGCTGGGACAGTGCATGAGAAAGCCGAGAGCTACAGACAGACAGATCTACCCGACTGGCTGCTGTCAAACAGAACAAACTAATAAATAATCGGATCAAAAAGGAAATCTTCAAACGATGGAACACGCAGAGTTCCTCGGCGTTTAAATAACACAGCATGATGCGATAGGTCTTCTACCCCATTCTTAAACCGAGAACTCAGTGTTTTAGTTTGTTCACTTGTAAGCAGAAGCGAATTGATGTGTGCTTTTTTGAAACTGTGGTGACCTCCACGTTTAATCCCTGTCTGTTTAAAGGAAAACAAAAATGAAAATTCTTCAGCGCTTTAAAGGCAAAAAAATGTTGTATCGTACTGAGTTTGTTGCCCTGCAGCAAATCTTATCAGAATTTGTAGTGCTATGATATATTTAACCGTTCTAAGTGTTATGCAAGACTTCAATGTTTCCTTTAAGACCAACCTAAATGTTCCCTTGCATCGTTGTTAATGTTTTCTGTAGTTTTCTATGGCTGGACACGTACAGCTTCGGTGATAATATCTGAGGAAATAAAAAAAAATCAACATATTGTGAACTTAGTATTTATTATAAGGCTCAGTCTTTGTGACAGAATGGCAGATAGAACCGTGTAGTACTAAGGACGCAATTTCTACATTCAAGACTTTTTGTGCTCCTGCCAAACTAGGTATATCCAAAGCTGGAGAGCACAAACATGGAAGTCTGTACACAAATTAAGAATGTGCAATGTCTGGCAAAAAGCAGCTCTAAATACAGCTTCCTTATATCCACACTTACATAACCAGTAAAAAAAAAAAGATCTTGTGGACGTACATGACAAAGGTGTTGCATAAAGTTTTATGTTATGAGAAATTCTATTTATTTAACTTTATATTTTTAAGATAAAGCTGACTGGGAGAATTTTGGGATGCGATATCTGCAAAATATGCAATATGTGTCGTTTGGTTTAAACAGTAACCATTGTCGTGATTGTCTAGAGGTAAAAGTCACTCTTGTGTTTGTACTGTTAGGTTTCACTGTAGAGAATTTAGTGAAGCACATTTGTGTGTTCATTTATCTGTAAAGTAAATAAAAAATCTTTATCTGGTTCTGAGGTTCTGCTTCAGGAAACTTGTCGTTTTACACGTTACATGTGTCTGCTTTTACTTTAGGCCGATCATTGAGGGATGTCTTTTATTCATCATTGTTCTTCATTTACATTTACATTTTCAGCATTTAGCAGACGCTTTTATCCAAAGTGACTTACAGTACTGTGACAGTATACTGTCTAAGAAATTGAGGGTTAAGTGCCTTGCTCAAGGGCCCAACAGTTGCAACCTGGCAGAGGTGAGGCTTGAACCGGCAACCCTCTGATTACTAGTCCAGTACCTTAACCACTAGGCTACAGCTGCCCTGTTTCTTCAGAAACAGGTTCCCTCTAATCAGGGTCATGGAGGGTCTAGAGAAAACTGGAATACATTCTGGACTGGGTGCTAATTAATCACAACTAAACAAGCTAAAATGCCGTAAGAAAACCCATAATAATAGTAAAAACAATAACAATAGTATTAATAACAATAGTAATAATAATAATAATAGTAATAATGATAATACTAATAGTAAAAATTATACTAATAATACTACTACTACTACTACTAATAATAATAATAATATAATAATAATAGTAATAATAATAATTATTATAACAGTAGTAATAATAATAATAGTAATAATAATAATAATAATAGTAATAGTAGTAGTAATAATAATAATAATTATTATTTTAATAGTAGTAGTAATAATAATAATAGTAATAATAATAATAGTAATACTACTACTACTAATAATAATAATACAAATAATAATAATAATAATAAACACTTATAATAATAATAATAATAATGAAGGTAATAATAATGAACCTTAAATTATAGGTATATACAGTATATACCTATAATAATAATAAAAAGAATGACATGTTTACAATATTTTAGCACAAAATGAACGTTTTACTTTACTTATTTTAAGTGCAGCTAATTATGTATGAACATTTCTTCTATGTGCTGTTCCAAAATCATGCACATGACTGTAAAAGCCTTGTAACAACCTGTGACTTAGAATTTAAAGTCCAAAGAGAATCTGGCCACACACTGATGATTGATGAGAAGGTCTCACATGCAATCACCATTCCAGTCAATTAAAAAGATGTCAAAGTATCCCTCCTATGTCAGTAATTGGCTTTGTTTATTCACACCAAGGAACATTTTATAGTAGGCAGTTTTTGACAGGTGGGAGTAAACTGGAACACAGAGGAAATGTGTGTGGAGACCAGACAGTAAATCATCAAAATTAACCTGCAGAAGTGACCAGTAGAGGGCGCTATTATCTTCATTTTGCAAATGGTCGTTTAATTCACGATGCATTTTTTGCAAACCATTATTACGTTTTATTAATGTATTCATCCATTTCCCATGATACCCGCTGGTAATATTGGATGCGTGGCTTTCTGTTAGGTTATTCTTTTTCTTTTGTCTAAACATGCAGAAGGTGGATTGTGTAAATACTGTAAAGTTCCTCTAAGCTTAATTCACATGAGTGAATGTGTGAGTGTTTGTCACACTGTAACTGACTGGCGGACTCAACAGGCCTACTGCGACAAGTGTATAAATAATAAAAATAATAATAATAATAATAATAAAAAAAAGAATAAAGTGTATTTTAATAATTGATTTAATTTTATTGTTTAACCGTCATGAAGTTAAGACTAAAAAGTCTGGTTACCATTTTGACATATATATTTTTTACTGAATAACCAGTTTTTAATACTCCAACAACAGCAGCAACAACAAAACGTCAACATCAGCAATAATAATAATAATAATAATAATAATAATAATAATAGTTTCTACAGCAATAAAGTAATAGTAATAACAATAATAATAATATAATTTATACAGCAATAAAATTATAATAACAATAATAATAATATAATTTATACAGCAATAAAATAATAATAATAATAACAACAATAATAATATAATTTATACAGCAATAAAATAAGAATAATAACAGATAATAATAATAATAACATAATTTATACAGCAATAAAATATGAATAATAGTATCATTTCTACAGCAATAAAATAATAATAATAACAATAATAAAAATATAATTTCTGCAGAAACAAATAATAACAGATAATAATAATAATCATCTATCAGTAGCTTCAAGAATATTATAAATCTTCTCTTTCTTTTTTTATTAAAAATTAAGGAGGCAATTACTTTTTCTCTAGGCTGGATATTTACATTTTAAACATCTTTCAAGCTCTCATTTTAAATATTAAATACATATAGAGAATCAATCAATTAACAAATAAATATACAAATATGCAGGAATACATTAAATTTGCCAATTTATCATTTAAACCAATAGAAGCTACATTTGTACACATTTCAAAGGTGTGTAAAACCTTTATTAAAAGTAGTAGTAGTAGTAGTATTTTTTAAATGCACTTTTTTAATGTAGTTCATGATTATTAACCTTAACATTAACCTTAACAAAAAAAATTTTTTAACATGCAACATTATTTTCGATTTTTTTTTGTTGAAAAAGTTTAGTTTTTATAACACTCCAACGTCAACAACAGCAATAATATTAATAATGTAATTTCTACAGCAAAAAAATAATAATAATAACAATAATAAAAATATAATTTCTGCAGAAACAAAATAAAAATAATAACATAAAATAATAATAAATAATAATAGTATTAATAATAATAATAATAATAATAATAATAATCTATCACCAGCTTCAAAATTCTTTTACATTTTCTCTTTCTTTTTAATTAAAAATTAAGAAGGCAGTTGCTTTTTCTTAGGCTGGATATTTACATTTTAAACATCTTTCAAGCTCTCATTTTAAATATTAAATACATATAGAGAATCAATCAATCAATTAATAAATAAAAATAAAAATATGCAGGAAAACATTAAATATGCCATTTTATCATTTAAACCAATAGAAGTTACATTTGTACACATTTCAAAGGTGTGTAAAACCTTTATTATAAGTAGTAGTAGTAGTAGTAGTAGTATTTAAATGCACTTTTTAAATGTAGTTCATGATTATTAACCTTAGCATATAAATAAATGTCATTAAAACATGCAAATTTATTTTCGATTTTTTTGTTGAAAAAGTTTTTAATATTCCAACAACAACAGCAATAATAATAATAATAATAATAATAATAATAATGATATAATTTTTTATAATATAATAATAATAATTTAGTTTTCAGCTAAAACAGTTTCATATTTCAAATTTTCTCATGAGAATAACAAGATACACGTATTATTAAATATGAAAACACTTTAAAGACACAAAGGTTTCTCACAATAATGATCACTTACAACTTATTATTTAATCTAACACTGATATTTTTCTGTCCAATCATTTTTAACTCCAAGAATCTTGTCAAAATAAGAAATGATCCTGCTGGGTGTGTAAAAACAAAGGAACTATTTTTGCTAACCAGTGCTTGTATAAATGGGGTTTAAACTTGTAGTGCTGGTGTAAATTTGAGGTGAAAACTAAGGTAAACTGGGTGATAAGATCGCATTTAACAGTATGTTTCAGTTAGTCTTAATTTCTGCAACTAATTCAAGAAACTAACTTCATTTAAAGCTACAAATATCAGAGTTTAATTCAACAGATCCCCATAACTTTTATAAGTTATTTTTTATAAGTAATAATTGTAAACAGATATCGGTTTACAGTGCTTTGTGTTTTGGGATGTGAACCAGAAAGGCAACTGTTATCTTCTTAATTTTTTAAGAACTGTCCACTTTTTTTATGGAAACCTTTACAAAAGTGTCTGAGTATTTATTTATTTATTTATTTGTTTAAACAGTTTGTATTCATATTATTTCACCTGGAATAAATACCATGAAAAAAAATCATATGGTCAGAATGTTTTAACATAAACATAAATGTTACATTACAAATCAGGTAAATGAAGCCAGTTTTGTGTTATTTGGCTTTATGTAGGTTGTTGCCATTTTTTCCACTATGCAGTTTGTATTTTTGTCTCATAATGACATGGTGCTCGCTTTGTCCAAAACCTCCATCCAGTAAAATGGCCCTAATGCTCCACCCACACAGAGTTACGTGAATGTTCTCTGCACTTGAATGTAGGACCTCTTACCCTCCTCACATCTAACAACCAAAAGACTTCACTTACCAGGTGAGCTGTGTAAAGCTGAGGTGTAAACACACAGACCATGTCCAGACTGACCGCAGCATGTTTTGTGTTGGTTCTAGTCGGTGAGACAATTACATCAATTCCAGCATGAATGATCAGTTGTTTCTTTGTTGGTTTTTATGATGTTGATCTGTGTTTGTGATGTTTAGGGTGCATCAGGGCACAGTTAAGCCACTCCACAGAGTGGGAGATTGTCCGAAAAACCCGGAGCAAGCGCATCTCCTGTAATGTGGACGACGCCTTTTCTCTGAGCTCATATGCTCTTCACTGGTACAGACAGAGACCTGGAGAAGGTCTGCGCCGCATTCTGTACTTTGGAGCAGGCAGTTCAAGCCCCACTGCTGAAGCTGATTTTTCTAGCAGGTTTAATGGAGCCAAAAAAGAGCAAACGACTTATCTGACCATTACTAACGCGAGAGATGAGGACACGGCCACGTATTACTGTGCCCTGTGGAAGGATGGCACTGTTACTCAGAGACTGAGAACATCTGCACAAATACCAAGGTTTCCTGATACTGCTTATTTACAACCACAAACCGTGTGGCAGAAATGAACTAAAATAAATAGTTGTAGAAAAGCATTTTTCTCATGTACAAAAAGCATACAGCATACACCATGTTCAACCTCTTCTGCTTTTGTTTCCTATAGGTTAGTGCACATGTCCATTTCAATAACATATACATAAAATACATAAACATAACACAGTTTGTATTTATAACCATGAACAAAGTTATATTTAAAAAAAAGCAAATGAATATGGTCAAAAGGTATTATGTTGCATATGTCTATTTCAATAACATATACATAAAATACATGAACATAACACAGTCTGTATTATATACTGTATATATATATATATATATATATATATATATATATATATATATATATATAATACAGACTGTGTTATATATACAGTATATTATATAACCATGAACCAAGTTATATTAAAACAAATAATAATATGGTCAACACTAGCATACATCTTACATTTTTGGTTAAATTCAAACCAGTTTTGGCTTTGTTATTTTGCCTTTATAATTAACAAATGTCCAGATTTTTTTTGACTGATAAAAAATTTACACAAAGCTCTGGACATGTTGTAATTGCAATAAAAATAATCTGTGATTTGTTAATCTTTGCAACCCAAGTCAAGATAAGAACACTAGGCCAAAGGTTACCTATTACATTCATGTACATAGATCAAATGCCGTCAGCCTAGGGCAAACCTGAAAAGTAAAAATGCTTATTTAAACAACAGTACAGCTCCAACTGTCCAGCTCAGGCTAGCAGAGGTCAGTATTTCCTGCTACTATGCCGACACTAAGTAGATATTTTACTTTGTCTTATTAAGCTGTAAAACAAACATGTGCTGGGGTTAGATGAGTCCATGTTTCAGGCTGTTTTTAGGACAATTGGCAGTGCCAAATACAAAAATGACCATCCAGACTGTTGTCAGTGGAAGGCGCAAAAGCCAACATCTCTTATGCTGGGGTTATCAGTTTACATGTCATGTGTGACTTGCATGTTTGTGAAGGTTCACAGTGGACACAGAGGCATATGTTGGCATTTTTGAGAGACATGGCACCATTAAAAAGGCAACTTTTTCCAGGTTACTTCAGCTAAACAACCTTATTCAGCATGTGCCACAACAGTGTGGCTTCATAGAGACAGTGTGTGTGCTGGACTGGCCTGCCTGCAGTCCATGAGCAGCTGAAGTTTTGTATCAAGCAAGAATAAACAAAGATTTCACTAGCACAACTAAAACAATTAGTGTCCTCAGTTCACAAACCACTGAAAGTCGATTAGTTTATTAATTAATGGGAAAGGTGGTCAGTAATTCAAAAAAATCTTTTTCCTGTACTTTTGTCAGTTTGTCTCTTTTTACACGACTATTTTCTATTCACCATATTTATAACATTCAGACAACACATTAAAGCTGATGTTAATTAATTAGTATCATTACTAGTTAAATATTAAGTAAATTATGAAACAATCCCACATTAATGCATATATAATAAATCATAAATGGTTGTAAAAAAGTATTTCTTTCAAAACTAATAATGTTTTAGTTGCTGTAGGGTCAGTATGAATTAAAAATCAATACAAGCAGCACTCAGCTCTTGAGCAGCATGTGATTATTTGTATATTTAAGCTCTGTACTTAAGGAAACGTTAAATATGCAATAAAAATAAATGTTGTACTAAAGTATAAGACATACTGTAAAAGTTTCACTGCCAGACTTTCTTTATTATCTTTAAATGACTTGAAAAACTGCACCTGGACTCTCACGGTGGTTCTAACAGAGGTTTTTCTCTGAACATATTTCTGTGGTTCAACAGTCTGATTACATTTCATTACAGAATCAATCAATTAATAAATAAAAATACAAATATGCAGGAATACATTAAATATGCCATTTTATCATTTAAACCAATAGAAGTTACATTTGTACACATTTCAAAGGTGTGTAAAACCTTTATTATAAGTAGTAGTAGTAGTAGTAGTAGTATTTAAATGCACTTTTTAAATGTAGTTCATGATTATTAACCTTAGCATATAAATAAATGTCATTAAAACATGCAAATTTATTTTCGATTTTTTTTTTTGTTGAAAAAGTTTTTAATACTCCAACAACAACAGCAATAATAATAATATCAATAATAATAATAATAATAATAATAATAATATAATTTTTTATAATATAATAATAATTTAGTTTTCAGCTAAAACAGTTTCATATTTCTAATTTTCTCATGAGAATAACAAGATACACGTATTATTAAATATGAAAACACTTTAAAGACACAAAGGTTTCTCACAATAATGATCACTTACAACTTATTATTTAATCTAACACTGATATTTTTCTGTCCAATCATTTTTAACTCCAAGAATCTTGTCAAAATAAGAAATGATCCTGCTGGGTGTGTAAAAACAAAGGAACTATTTTTGCTAACCAGTGCTTGTATAAATGGGGTTTAAACTTGTAGTGCTGGTGTAAATTTGAGGTGAAAACTAAGGTAAACTGGGTGATAAGATCGCATTTAACAGTATGTTTCAGTTAGTCTTAATTTCTGCAACTAATTCAAGAAACTAACTTCATTTAACGCTACAAATATCAGAGTTTAATTCAACAGATCCCCATAACTTTTATAAGTTATTTTTTATAAGTAATAATTGTAAACAGATATCGGTTTACAGTGCTTTGTGTTTTGGGATGTGAACCAGAAAGGCAACTGTTATCTTCTTAATTTTTTAAGAACTGTCCACTTTTTTTATGGAAACCTTTACAAAAGTGTCTAAGTATTTATTTATTTATTAATTTATTTGTTTAAACAGTTTGTATTCATATTATTTCCCCTGGAATAAATACCATGAAAAAAAATCATATGGTCAGAATGTTTTAACATAAACATAAATGTTACATTACAAATCAGGTAAATGAAGCCAGTTTTGTGTTATTTGGCTTTATGTAGGTTGTTGCCATTTTTTCCACTATGCAGTTTGTATTTTTGGCTCATAATGACATGGTGCTCGCTTTGTCCAAAACCTCCATCCAGTAAAATGGCCCTAATGCTCCACCCACACAGAGTTACGTGAATGTTCTCTGCACTTGAATGTAGGACCTCTTACCCTCCTCACATCTAACAACCAAAAGACTTCACTTACCAGGTGAGCTGTGTAAAGCTGAGGTGTAAACGCACAGACCATGTCCAGACTGACCGCAGCATGTTTTGTGTTGGTTCTAGTCGGTGAGACAATTACATCAATTCCAGCATGAATGATCAGTTGTTTCTTTGTTGGTTTTTATGATGTTGATCTGTGTTTGTGATGTTTAGGGTGCATCAGGGCACAGTTAAGCCACTCCACAGAGTGGGAGATTGTCCGAAAAACCCGGAGCAAGCGCATCTCCTGTAATGTGGACGACGCCTTTTCTCTGAGCTCATATGCTCTTCACTGGTACAGACAGAGACCTGGAGAAGGTCTGCGCCGCATTCTGTACTTTGGAGCAGGCAGTTCAAGCCCCACTGCTGAAGCTGATTTTTCTAGCAGGTTTAATGGAGCCAAAAAAGAGCAAACGACTTATCTGACCATTACTAACGCGAGAGATGAGGACACGGCCACGTATTACTGTGCCCTGTGGAAGGATGGCACTGTTACTCAGAGACTGAGAACATCTGCACAAATACCAAGATTTCCTGATACTGCTTATTTACAACCACAAACCGTGTGGCAGAAATGAACTAAAATAAATAGTTGTAGAAAAGCATTTTTCTCATGTACAAAAAGCATACAGCATACACCATGTTCAACCTCTTCTGCTTTTGTTTCGTATAGGTTAGTGCACATGTCCATTTCAATAACATATAGCCTACATAAAATACATAAACATAACACAGTTTGTATTTATAACCATGAACAAAGTTATATTTAAAAAAAAGCAAATGAATATGGTCAAAAGGTATTATGTTGCATATGTCTATTTCAATAACATATACATAAAATACATGAACATAACACAGTCTGTATTATATATATATATATATATATATATATATATATATATATATATATATATATATATATATATATATATTAGGGCTGTCGAAGTTAACGCGATAATAACGCATTAACGCGACCTCAATTTAACGCGATTAAAAAAATTAGTGCCATTAACGCAAATTCTAGTTCATGTTGACACTTGACTGGTAGAACAAACGTTTTAATGTCGGACTTGCCACCGTTTTTCATTTGCGGTTTGTTAACATAATGTAACCGATCGTGGTAGTGATGCACTTGCATAATAAAGAAATAAATACACGCTATAGCTACTCACAAGTTGTCGGGAGCAGAACACTTTATTACACTTAATTAACTTCTTCTTCTGTACCGAATACCGGAAAGCTGAGTCGAGCACGTTAGTTCATAAACTATGGAAGCCCCAAAGGGTCAAAACACACTCACTTCGTGTAGAAACGTCCATCAAACCATCGTCACGATACAACCACAGACAAGTCTGATACAATAACTACGCCTTATCCCACCTAAAGCACCGCTGATCTACAATGTTTGCTGATGGAGAAATTCTAACCTACAATCTGACATTTACTGCCTAGTATGTGAGTGAATAAAACTCCCTTACAGTTTTCTCTTGTCCCAGCAGTTTTTAACATCAGTACATTTAGCATCAAATGTGTTCACCATTGTAATTGTAACATTTCACTTAAAAATCCTTGTTTTCTATAACATTTACACAGATTTTTTTTAATGTGATTAATCGCGATTAACTATATGAAATTCTGAGATTAATTGCGATTAAAAATTTTAATCGTTTGACAGCCCTAATATATATATATATATATATATATATATATATATATATATATATATATAATACAGACTGTGTTATATATACAGTATATTATATAACCATGAACCAAGTTATATTAAAACAAATAATAATATGGTCAACACTAGCATACATCTTACATTTTTGGTTAAATTCAAACCAGTTTTGGCTTTGTTATTTTGCCTTTATAATTAACAAATGTCCAGATTTTTTTTGACTGATAAAAAATTTACACAAAGCTCTGGACATGTTGTAATTGCAATAAAAATAATCTGTGATTTGTTAATCTTTGCAACCCAAGTCAAGATAAGAACACTAGGCCAAAGGTTACCTATTACATTCATGTACATAGATCAAATGCCGTCAGCCTAGGGCAAACCTGAAAAGTAAAAATGCTTATTTAAACAACAGTACAGCTCCAACTGTCCAGCTCAGGCTAGCAGAGGTCAGTATTTCCTGCTACTATGCCGACACTAAGTAGATATTTTACTTTGTCTTATTAAGCTGTAAAACAAACATGTGCTGGGGTTATATGAGTCCATGTTTCAGGTTGTTTTTAGGACAATTGGCAGTGCCAAATACAAAAATGACCATCCAGACTGTTGTCAGTGAAAGGCGCAAAAGCCAACATCTCTTATGCTGGGGTTATCAGTTTACATGTCATGTGTGACTTGCATGTTTGTGAAGGTTCAAAGTGGACACAGAGGCATATGTTGGCATTTTTGAGAGACATGGCACCATTAAAAAGGCAACTTTTTCCAGGTTACTTCAGCTAAACAACCTTATTCAGCATGTGCCACAACAGTGTGGCTTCATAGAGACAGTGTGTGTGCTGGACTGGCCTGCCTGCAGTCCATGAGCAGCTGAAGTTTTGTATCAAGCAAGAATAAACAAAGATTTCACTAGCACAACTAAAACAATTAGTGTCCTCAGTTCACAAACCACTGAAAGTCGATTAGTTTATTAATTAATGGGAAAGGTGGTCAGTATTTCAAAAAAATCTTTTTCCTGTACTTTTGTCAGTTTGTCTCTTTTTACACGACTATTTTCTATTCACCATATTTATAACATTCAGACAACACATTAAAGCTGATGTTAATTAATTAGTATCATTACTAGTTAAATATTAAGTAAATTATGAAACAATCCCACATTAATGCATATATAATAAATCATAAATGGTTGTAAAAAAGTATTTCTTTCAAAACTAATAATGTTTTAGTTGCTGTAGGGTCAGTATGAATTAAAAATCAATACAAGCAGCACTCAGCTCTTGAGCAGCATGTGATTATTTGTATATTTAAGCTCTGTACTTAAGGAAACGTTAAATATGCAATAAAAATAAATGTTGTACTAAAGTATAAGACATACTGTAAAAGTTTCACTGCCAGACTTTCTTTATTATCTTTAAATGACTTGAAAAACTGCACCTGGACTCTCACGGTGGTTCTAACAGAGGTTTTTCTCTGAACATATTCCTGTGGTTCAACAGTCTGATTACATTTCATTACAGAATCAATCAATTAATAAATAAAAATACAAATATGCAGGAATACATTAAATATGCCATTTTATCATTTAAACCAATAGAAGTTACATTTGTACACATTTCAAAGGTGTGTAAAACCTTTATTATAAGTAGTAGTAGTAGTAGTAGTAGTATTTAAATGCACTTTTTAAATGTAGTTCATGATTATTAACCTTAGCATATAAATAAATGTCATTAAAACATGCAAATTTATTTTCGATTTTTTTTTTTGTTGAAAAAGTTTTTAATACTCCAACAACAACAGCAATAATAATAATATCAATAATAATAATAATAATAATAATAATAATAATAATAATTTAGTTTTCAGCTAAAACAGTTTCATATTTCAAATTTTCTCATGAGAATAAAAAGATACACGTATTATTAAATATGAAAACACTTTAAAGACACAAAGGTTTCTCACAATAATGATCACTTACAACTTATTATTTAATCTAACACTGATATTTTTCTGTCCAATCATTTTTAACTCCAAGAATCTTGTCAAAATAAGAAATGATCCTGCTGGGTGTGTAAAAACAAAGGAACTATTTTTGCTAACCAGTGCTTGTATAAATGGGGTTTAAACTTGTAGTGCTGGTGTAAATTTGAGGTGAAAACTAAGGTAAACTGGGTGATAAGATCGCATTTAACAGTTTCAGTTACACAGTCTTAATTTCTGCAACTAATTCAAGAAACTAACTTCATTTAAAGCTACAAATATCAGAGTTTAATTCAACAGATCCCCATAACTTTTATAAGTTATTTTTTATAAGTAATAATTGTAAACAGATATCGGTTTACAGTGCTTTGTGTTTTGGGATGTGAACCAGAAAGGCAACTGTTATCTTCTTAATTTTTTAAGAACTGTCCACTGTATTTGTGGAAACCTTTACAAAAGTGTCTGAGTATTTATTACTCACTATTACTCTGGAATAAATACCATGAAAAAAAATCATGTGGTCAGAATGTTTTAACATAAACATAAATATTACATTACAAATCAGGTAAATGAAGCCAGTTTTGTGTTATTTGGCTTTATGTAGGTTGTTGCCATTTTTTCCACTATGCAGTTTGTATTTTTGTCTCATAATGACATGGTGCTCGCTTTGTCCAAAACCTCCATCCAGTAAAATGGCCCTAATGCTCCACCCACACAGAGTTACGTGAATGTTCTCTGCACTTGAATGTAGGACCTCTTACCCTCCTCACATCTAACAACCAAAAGACTTCACTTACCAGGTGAGCTGTGTAAAGCTGAGGTGTAAACACACAGACCATGTCCAGACTGACCGCAGCATGTTTTGTGTTGGTTCTAGTCGGTGAGACAATTACATCAATTCCAGCATGAATGATCAGTTGTTTCTTTGTTGGTTTTTATGATGTTGATCTGTGTTTGTGATGTTTAGGGTGCATCAGGGCACAGTTAAGCCACTCCACAGAGTGGGAGATTGTCCGAAAAACCCGGAGCAAGCGCATCTCCTGTAATGTGGACGACGCCTTTTCTCTGAGCTCATATGCTCTTCACTGGTACAGACAGAGACCTGGAGAAGGTCTGCGCCGCATTCTGTACTTTGGAGCAGGCAGTTCAACACCCACTGCTGAAGCTGATTTTTCTAGCAGGTTTAATGGAGCCAAAAAAGAGCAAACGACTTCTCTGACCATTACTAACGCGAGAGATGAGGACACGGCCACGTATTACTGTGCCCTGTGGAAGGATGGCACTGTTACTCAGAGACTGAGAACATCTGCACAAATACCAAGGTTTCCTGATACTGCTTATTTACAACCACAAACCGTGTGGCAGAAATGAACTAAAATAAATAGTTGTAGAAAAGCATTTTCTCATGTACAAAAAGCATACAGCATACACCATGTTCAACCTCTTCTGCTTTTGTTTCGTATAGGTTAGTGCACATGTCCATTTCAATAACATATACATAAAATACATAAACAAAACACAGTTTGTATTTATAACCATGAACAAAGTTATATTTAAAAAAAGCAAATGAATATGGTCAAAAGGTATTATGTTGCATATGTCTATTTCAATAACATATACATAAAATACATAAACATAACACAGTTTGTATTTATAACCATGAACAAAGTTTTATTAAAACAAATAATAATATGCTCAACATTAGCATACATCTTACATTTTTAGATTTTTTTTGGCCAGTTTTGGCTTTGTTATTTTGGCTTTATGATTAACAAATGTCCAGATTTTTTTTTTTTTTTTTTGACTGATAAAACGTACAGTACACAAAACTCTGGACATTTTGTAATTGCAATAAAAATAATCTCTGATTTGTTAATCTTCGCAACCTAAGTCAAGATAAGAACACTAGGCCAAAGGTTACCTATTACATTCATGTACATAGATCAAATGCCGTCAGCCTAGGGCAAACCTGAAAAGTAAAAATGCTTATTTAAACAACAGTACAGCTCCAACTGTCCAGCTCAGGCTAGCAGAGGTCAGTATTTTCCACTACTATGCCGACACTGTTTACTTTGTTTTATTAAGCTGTAAAACAAACATGTGCTGGGGTTAGATGAGTCCATGTTTCAGGTTGTTTTTAGGACAATTGGCAGTGCCAAATACAAAAATGACCATCTAGACTGTTGTCAGTGAAAGGCGCAAAAAATCTCTTATGCTGGGGTTATCAGTTTACATGGCATGTGTGACTTGCATGTTTGTGAAGGTTCACAGTGGACACAGAGGCATATGTTGGCATTTTTGAGAGACATGGTGTCATTAAAGAGGCAACTTTTTCCAGGTTACTTCAGCTAAACAACCTTATTCTGCATGTGCCACAACAGTGTGGCTTCATAGAGACAGTGTGCTTGACTGGCCTGCCTGCAGTCCATGAGTGGCTGAAGTTTTGTATCAAGCAAGAATAAACAAAGATTTCACTAGCACAACTAAAACAATTAGTGTCCTCAGTTCACAAACCACTGAAAGTCGATTAGTTTATTAATTAATGGGAAAGGTGGTCAGTAATTCAAAAAAATCTTTTTCCTGTACTTTTGTCAGTTTGTCTCTTTTTACACGACTATTTTCTATTTAATACTCATTATTGTACCTTATTCAGCTTTAAATGCAGTAAATGTAGTATTTAGTTCTTTTACAAGCACTGTTTGTAACACATTCTGTGTTTATCTCACACACATCTATATTAAACTCAGTAGAAAGTTTCAGTTTGAGCTTGCTGAATATATTTTTGCTTTAATATAAATGTAGCTTAATAATTAGAAGACATTCCGGTGGAAACTGTTGTGGGAGGAAAGTGTGGTTTATTTTTTCATGCACTGCAGCTGAACATGTTTACTGGAAACGGCAGTTTGCTGGTTTGCTGGTTTGCTGAGCTGATAAACTATTAGCTGCTGCAGAAATGCTGTTTTGTAAATGTGGTAAATAAATGTGGTGTTTTCACACATAAAGCCTCAGGTACATGAGAGCACAAACACTAAGCATACAGGACCCTTTTTCTCCCATCATTAATATTCACCATATTTATAATATTCAGACAACACATTAAAGTTGATGTTAATTAATTAGTATCATTACTAGTTAAATATTAAGTAAATTATGAAACAATCCCACATTGATGCATATATAATAAATTATAAATGGTTGTAAAAAAAAAGTATTTCTTTCAACTCTAACAATGTTTTAGTTGCTGTAGGGTCAGTATTAATTAAAAATCAATACAAGCAGCACTCAGCTCTTGAGCAGCATGTGATTATTTGTATATTTAAGCTCTGTACTTAAGGAAACGTTAAATATGTAATAAAAATAAATGTTGTTCTGAAGTATAAGACCTACTGTTGAAACTGTAAAAGTCACTGCCAGACTTTCTTTATTATCTTTAAATGACTTGAAAAACTGCACCTGGACTCTCACGGTGGTTCTAACAGAGGTTTTTTTCTCTGAACATATTCCTGTGGTTCAACTGTCTGATTACATTTCATTACATTACATTAAATTAATGCTGTATTTGTGCACATTTATTTTAAGTAACACCAAATAAAAGCCACAAATAGGTGTGTGGTTTTAATCCATCAGCTAGTTTCATTAAACTAAAATTATCACTGTTAATAATGCTGTTTCATTCTGTTTACTAAGAGTCTCAAATTTCATTTCATTTAATGTCAGACACATTGTGCCATAGACATACCATTGCTGTCATTTTTTTCTGTTATTGATGAATAAATCACTATTTTTAAAGACACTCTCTTATAATACTGCTAAAATCAATGATGTTAATAGTAGTAAACATAATTAAATTATTGACAGATTATTATTCTTTCACCCCTTATTTAAATATGAAAATTTACATGTCAAACTTAGTCAACAATGTAGTGTATAATATTACGTGAAATAAATAATGTATTTTAGTAAAATCATTTGGAAATGGAAGGTATATATTTAACATGAATCAATTAAAATGTTATTTACAAAATTAATAAACATATTTTTATAATCAGAAATGTAGATAATATGTAAGTAATATGTAAATAATAATGTATTAATTTAATATGAATTAACTCATATGGAAGGAATGTATTTAACATGAATCAATTTAAATGTTATTTACAAAATTATGAAATATATTTATATAATAAGACATTCAGATAAAATGTGAGTAATATGTAAATATTAATTTATTAATTGAATATGAATTTACTCATAAAAATCATTCCTGAATTAAAATGAATTCATAATAAACACAGAATTGACGAATTAGTTAGATTCACTCATTTTAATTTATTGGATTGTTCATATGGCAGCACACTAGCACAGAAAGTTGTTTTGCTGCCACACAGCTTCAGTAACTAGGGTTTGATCCCCACACGACATAGAGAGTCTTGCACTCTGTAACTAGGATATAATTTGGACCAACCACAATCCTGATTAGAATAAAAGTTTTACTACAAAATTCAGCAAAATACATATAAATAATAAATAAATAAAATATGTATTACTAAGAAGAAATTCTTAAATAAATCACTTAAAGAAATAACAGTTTTTTTTGTAATCATGGGTCATAAAGTTATTATATTAACTGCTGCATAACAGACACCTCCCATCAAAAGAACCTCAAAGCTTCAAAGGCTTATTTTAAATGGACATTTTACAAAACTTTCTTATTTCAACATGCACTTAACTGACAGTATTTAGTTTTTCCTCTTTATATGACTCTTATTATTCACAGCTTTATATATGAGTCTTTTCAAAATGTGCAAAATCGTAGTCAATGAAACACAAAAATAGTGAAGACCTTATCAAAGCTCTCAGATCTCCAACCCAGGAAGTGACGTCATCATTTAAGACCTAAGAGACTTAATCAAACATTCACTGAAACACAAAAAGGTTCAAATTAGAGTTCTGATCACATATGTGATTTCTAAACCTAATGAAAATGTATGTAGCTGTTTATGCTCTTCTCTTCACTCTGACTGCAGGTAAGTATCATATCAAAGCATGAAACTGAATAAAAACAATACCAGATCAGCTCATTTACATTTTATTGTCTGTTCCAGCAGTGGTTTCAGGGCTAAGACTGGAGCAGAATGATTTTCTACTGACGAGGCAAGAACGTAAAAGTGTGTATATTCACTGCAAAGTGACTGGCCTAAGCAGCTCTTACGTCCACTGGTACCAAAAGACAGACGATGAAGCTTTAAGAAGAATCCTTTATATCAGCAGCAGTGGTCAGTCAGCTGTTCGAGACACCGGCCATCCTGATAGTAAAGACTTTGATGTAAAGAAAGATCCCACAGATCCTAATGTTTACAACCTGAAGATAGAGAGTCTGAAGAAAAGGCACACTGGGGTTTATTACTGCGCTGCCTGGGACAGCAGCCACAGTGACAGTAATTACACAACATGTGTACAAAAACCCTGACAGTGTGAAACCCTACACAGATTCCACTACAGGAAATGATCTTCATCAGACATGAAGTGTAACAGTGTGAAGCCAAAACAACCGCTTAAATGTATTCTCAGATACTGTAGAAAAAAAATATTCCTTGCAGACTACTATGCCTTAAATACAATTATATACAGTACTTCAAACTATTTCTATCAGCTGTAAAAGCTTTTATTCTTCTTAGGTGAAAAGTGAAAACATTAGGGGACATTCCATTTAGTAGAATGTGTTCCAATCATCAAGTTAAAAATGAGCAAAGATGTTAAAGCTGTTGGGCAGCAGAGTATAGCAATCTTGTCAGCAGTCACGTGCACAGATAGATCCCTAGTGATGCTCAAGCACCTGCCCTTTTGCCCTGGATGAGAAAAGTGCCCTTTCTGCTTGAGCCCAATTTTTTTCTACATTTATCAATATTTAAAAATAAATATTACCCTCTCTGTCATCAATTCCCCCAAAAGTGTTTCACTAGTTTTGTTTTATTTAAAATCTTACTTATTTTGATGTGAAAGTGTGAAAAAAAAAAAACATGAGCACAAACATTTTGCAGGAAAATGTCAAGTAGCTCTCACAGTAAAGTGTTGAAAATAGATACAAACATACAATATTTTATAATTACAGCATCCTGGCCAAAACGCTGTGTAGGAGAAGTCACCTTTAGTCAAGGAGTTATTTTCATGCAAGCATTTATACTTCAACAGTTGAGGTTTACAAATGAGGAATAATTTTGCTAGGTAATTAACATTACAAACTAATATATGTAGAAGGCTAAATATAATGCTCTATGATATACTGTAGAACAGCATACAAAAATGATGAATAAATAGGAAAATGTTATTTAACTGTCTGTTTGATTTTATGCATAATAATAGGCCCATTGTTAACATTAAATACCCAAAGTGGGTTTCTAATTTGAAATCAAAGGTAGGTCTTAAGTTGAGCTATTTTTTGATGATAATTTAATATATTGTTTGGTTATTAAAAAGCGCACAATATGGCCTTGTTTTTGCCTGTTTTTTATTTATTTATTTAATTTGATAATTTAAGTTATTTGATTAGATGTGTATTGATTGTGTTAACAAAAATAAACATATAAGTTAAATATCCTACTGTGTTTTTTTTTTTAAATTTTATTAATAATTTTGGCGATAGGTGCCCTTTTTTTTTTTGCTTGAGCACCTGCCCCCAAAAATGTCTGTGCACGTGCCTGCTTGTCAGGATCGATCAAGGATCAATTAAGAAAACTGGTGCACAGTAAAAAGATGTATCAGAAATTGACTTGGCCTTGAAATGTTGAGGATAAGAAATTAGAACAGATCTATAACAAACATTTACAAGCACTGAAGGGGACATATGTGCCAGTCTTGGGTCTTTTCTTGGGACACTTATGACATGTACCAATCAATACCAATACCAATCAATTATCATTTTTATGATCTAGATAGATAGACAGACAGACAGACAGGCAGACTTTGCACCCAAAGATGTGTGGCCATCACTGCCCATACTAACTGTTTAAATATGTTTCCTTTGTCAGGAAAATAAATACTGAAAAAATTAAATGTACTGTTTGACTACAGATAGAAAAGAAAAACAAACCAATACATAAAGAAAAAAGAAATATGTAATAATTATAATATTCAGACAACACATTAAAGTTGATGTTAATTCAATTCAATTCAATTCAATTCAACATTATTGTCATTATACAATACAGGGTTGTACAGTATAACAAAACACTGTCAGGCTACATCTCCAGTGCAGACAATGAAAGACAATAGTGCAAAGACAATGGGGAGGAGATGGGGGAAGTTACCAAAAATTGCCATACATAAGGTGCATAGAAAAGGTGCAATGACAAGACAAGGTTCAAAGACAATACAAGGTGCAAGAACAAAACAAGGTGCATAGACAGATTGAGCTAGTGGATTTGGATTTAGCAGCTAGGTTTAGGTAAACAACATTTGAGGTAGTGGATTTAGCAGCAAAAGTCCAGTAAAAGTGCGAGTGCAACAGTCATAGAGGTAGTTATGTCCTGGTAGTTGTTGTAGGAGTGACCAGTTTAACCGCTCGTGGGTAGAAACTGTTCTTAAGTCTGGTGGTTCTGGCTCGAATGGTCTGGTACCTCTTCCCAGATGGCAGTGGCTGGAACAGGAAGTGGCTGGGGTGTAAGGGGTCAGAGAAAATGTTCCTGGCTTTCCTCAGACATCTTTTATTGTGGATGTCCAGTATGGGTGGGAGTGCAGTTGCAGTAATGTGCTGGGCAGTTTTCACCACCCTTTGAAGAGCCTTGTGTTCATCAGCTGTGGCACTGCCGTACCAGACCGTGATGCAGCTTGTCATGATACTCTCCACAGTGGATCTGTAGAAGTTACAGAGAAGCTGCTGTGGCAGGTTGACTCTCCTCAGTCTTCGAAGGAAGTGGAGACATTGTTGTGCCTTTTTGATGACTTGTGATGTGTTGAGTGACCAGGTGAGATCCTCAGCTAGGTGGACGCCGAGGAACTTGAAGTTGCTCACTCTTTCTGTTGTCCTCTCAATGCTCAGTGGTGTGTGCACTCTACTCCCCCATCTGAAGTCGATGACCATCTCCTTGGTCTTGCTAACATTGAGGGAGAGGTTGTTAGTAGTGCTCCACTCTGTGAGCATCCTCACTTCCTCCCTGTACAGCCTCTCATCATCGTTGGTGATTCTGCCGATTATTGTGATGTCGTCGGCAAACTTGATGAGGGTGTTGGAGCTGTGATTTGTGATGCAGTCGTATGTGTACAGTGTGTACAGCATAGGTGAGAAGACACAACCTTGTGGGCATCCTATGCTGAGTGTGAGGACAGGGGAGGTGTGGTCGCCCATCCTAACAGATTGTGGTCTGGAGGTAAGGAAGTCCATAATCCAGCTGCATATTGTGTGACTAATCCCAAGTGTGCTCAGTTTGGAGACCAGTCTAGATGGGATGATGATGTTAATGAATTAGTATCATTACTAGTTAAATATTAAGTAAATTATGAAACAATCCCACAATCATGCATATATAATAAATCATAAATGGTTGTAAAAAAGTATTTCTTTCAACACTAACAATGTCTCATTTGCTGTAGGGCCAGAATCAGTTAAAAATCAATACAAGCAGCACTCAGCTCTTGAGCAGCATGTGATTATTTGTATATTTACACTCTGTACTTAATGAAATGTTAAATATGTAATAACGTTGTTCTGAAGTAGAAAACCTTCTGCAAAAAAGCTTCTGTCACTGTACAAGTTTCACTGCCAGACTTTCTTTATTATCTTTAAATGACTTGAAAAACTGCACCTGGACTCTCACGGTGGTTCTAACAGAGGTTTTTTTCTCTGAACATATTCCTGTGGTTCAACAGTCTGATTACATTTCATTACATTACATTACATTACATTAATGCTGGATTTGTGCACATTTATTTTAAGTAACACCAAATAAAAGCCACAAATAGGTGTGTGGTTTTAATCCATCAGTTAGTTTCATTAAACTAAAATTATCACTGTTAATAATGCTGTTTCATTCTGTTTACTAAGAGTCTCAAATTTAGTTTCATTTAATGTCAGACCCATTGTGCCACAGACATACCATTGCTGTCATTTTTCTCTGTTATTGCTGCAAAAATCACTAAAGACACTCTCTTAGAATACTGGTCAAATCAATGATGTTAATAGTAGTAAACATAATTAAATTATTGACAGATTATTATTCTTTCACTCCTTATTTAAATATGAAAATGTACATGTCAACCATACTTTGAATATTACGTGAAATAAATAATGTATTTTAGTAAAATCATTTGGAAATGGAAGGCATGTATTTAACATGAATCAATTAAAATGTTATTTACAAAATTAATAAACATATTTATATAATCCGAAATTTAGATAATATGTGAGTAGAAAGTAAATAATAATTTATTAATTTAATATGAATTAACTCATATGGAAGGAATGTATTTAACATGAGTCAATTTAAATGTTATTTAAAAAATATGAAATGTATTTATATAATAAGACATTCAGATAAAATGTGAGTAATATGTAAATATTAATTTATTAATTTAATATGAATTTACTCATAAAAATAATTCCTGATTTTTCTAAAACAATTACATATAAATAATGAATAAATAAAATATGCATTCTTAAAGAGAAATTATAAAATAAATTATTTAAAGAAATAACAGTTTTTTTTGTAATCATGGGTCATAAAGTTATTATATTAACTGCTGCATAACAGACACCTCCCATCAAAAAAACCTCAAAGCTTCAAAGGCTTATTTTAAATGGACATTTTACAAAACTGGCTCATTTCAACATGCACTTAACTGACAGTATTTAGTTTTTCCTCTTTATATGACTCTTATTATTCACTGCTTTATATATGAGTCTTTTCAAAATGTGCAAAATCGTAGTCAATGAAACACAAAAATAGTGAAGACCTTATCAAAGCTCTCAGATCTCCACCCCAGGAAGTGACGTCATCATTTTAGTGCTAAGAGACTTAATCAAACATTCACTGAAACACAAAAAGGTTCAAATTAGAGTTCTGATCACATATGTGATTTCTAAACCTAATGAAAATGTATGTAGCTGTTTATGCTCTTCTCTTCACTCTGACTGCAGGTAAGTATCATATCAAAGCATGAAACTGAATAAAAACAATACCAGATCAGCTCATTTACATTTTATTGTCTGTTCCAGCAGTGGTTTCAGGGCTAAGACTGGAGCAGAATGATTTTCTACTGACGAGGCAAGAACGTAAAAGTGTGTATATTCACTGCAAAGTGACTGACCTAACCACCACTTACGTCCACTGGTACCAAAAGACAGACGATGAAGCTTTAAGAAGGATCCTTTACATCAGCAGCAGTGGTCAGCTTGTTCCAGACACCGGCCATCCTAATCATAAAGACTTTATTGTAAAGAAAGATCCCACAGATCCTAATGTTTACAACCTGAGGATAGAGAGTCTGAAGAAAAGGCACACTGGGGTTTATTACTGCGCTGCCTGGGGTGGCAGCCACAGTGACAGTAATTACACAACATGTGTACAAAAACCCTGACAGTGTGAAACCCTACACAGATTCCACTACAGGAAATGATCTTCATCAGACATGAAGTGTAACAGTGTGAAGCCAAAACAACCGCTAAAGAACATTTAAATGTATTCTCAGATACTGTAGAAAAAAATATTCCTTGCAGACTACTATGCCTTAAATAAGATTATATACAGTACGTCAAACTATTTCTATCAGCTGTAAAAGCTTTTATTCTTCTTAGGTGAAAAGTGAAAACATTAGGGGACATTCCATTTAATAGAATGTTTTCCAATCATCAACTTAAAAATGAGCAAAGATGTTAAAGCTGTTGGGCAGCAGAGTATAGCAATCTTGTCAGAATCGATCAAGGATCAATCAAGAAAACTGGTGCACACTAAAGAGATGTAGTGGAAATTGACTTGGCCTTGAAATGTTGTGGGTAAGAAATTGGACCAGATTTGGGTCAAACATTTACAAGCACTGAAGGGGACATATGTACCAGTCTTAAGATTTTTTTCCTGGTAGGGTTACAATTTGGCACCAACAGCATGAATCCATAAACCCAACCTGGCCTGTGTCAACAGTCCAAGCTGGTTGAGGTTTTGTAATGGTGTGATTTCTTGGCACACTTATGACCTGTTAATACCAATCAATCATCATTTTAATTATCTAGATAGATAGACAGACAGACAGACAGACAGACAGACAGACAGACAGACAGGCAGACTTTGCACCCAAAGATGTGTGACCATCACTGCCCATACTTACTGTTTAAATACGTTTTCTTTATCAGGAAAATAAATATTGAAAAAATTAAATGTACTGTTTGACCACAGATAGAAAAGAAAAACAAACAAATAAATAAAGAAATTAGTAATATGTAATATCGCCCATGCATAAACAAAACCCTTACTCAGTAAATGTGTAGTCAAAACAGCTATCATTGCTTATTATACACTTACAACACTGACATTATGTACAAATACATAAGCTTAGTGAACATCATCCAATACACTTCAATTTGACATATAAAATGTTTGATAGCAGCTAAGGAAGCATCAATGCACCTAATGGTTCTCCTGTATTTCTTTCATTCTTGGCAGAATCGTTTGGTTACTTTGTATGGAGTAGTGAGTATGGAGTTTTAGTTTAACCATTTTGCTTTTCCTAAAACAGTTTGATCTATGTAGATTATTTAACAGTTTCTGGAACTGAATTACACACTGTGTGACAGAGGAATATGTTAGCTCATAAGAAGGTGTGCTTGTTACAGGTAAGAACAAAAAACATTGAAAATTCCTGTAAGTGTTTTTTTAATCAGCATTAAACTGTCTGTCACATTACATTCATGTAAACGGTAATATATAAAAGTTAGTGGGAATGCAGCACAAACATTGTCTTTACATTTTTACTTGACTTTCAATCTAAATCATTAAATGCTTTTCTTTATAGATTTTATGATGTAATATATAACATACAAAATACAACTGAAAGTTTATTATTACTTAAGAAAACAGTCAAATATATAGACAAAAGATTCTGGATCACACAGATGTTCTCTGTATCTACTGTACATTATGAACACTGACGTTATAATGCCTAAGCTTTGTAAGCATCAACTAATTCACACTAATTTGACATGTGAAATGTTTAATAGCAGCTAAAAAAACACACAGATGCACCTAGTGGTAGGGGTACTAGCACATGAATAAAGATTCTTTAATTCCTGGTATGATCTTTTAATTACAAAGCTTCAGAAAGACTGGAGTCTTCGTCTGATCATTTTGTTTTTGTACTTGAAGTAAACACTGTGGGAGTGAAAGTCTTCAGCTCAGGAACAAGACTCTATGTTACAGGTAAGAATGAAAACATTTAAAATTCCTATACAATCAACATTTAACCGCCTGGCACGTTACATTCTTACATACATGTAAACTGTAATATATAAAAGTTAGGGACGTAGAACAAATATTGTCTTTAAATTCTTGCTCAATTCTTAATTATATCTTTAAATGCTTTATTTAATTTTATGATAGATTATCATATAAAACACAGAGGTAAGTTGATTACTAGTCTACTCAGTCTTTAAATACTGCATGATTAATAACATGATGCAAATATATTGTCTTTAATATTTACCACTTGAAACTTTATGTTAAATACTAAGTTAGTCACAGTTTTGTGTTGAACACAATTGCCAGTTTTGCTGAATTAAACATATCAACAACAAAGAAAATATTTGTTTTGGTCACTCACTTAATAAGTTTCATTTAATCACATCAAGGATTGCTGATTGTTTTGCCTTTTACTGGGTTCTCTTTAAGTGATGTGGAAATAACAAATTATTAATTACATTTGGTTTATTAGTTCATTAGTTCATTGCAGTTTTAGCCAGTTGGATAACTTTGGTCCACTCAGTAGATTAAACAATCATTTATAAACAAGTATCACATGTTTTCACAGCTCTGTGTCATACTAAACAGTATAAAAATACTTATACAAAAGATCTTGGATGGCACAGAGGTTTTCATCTTTACCACATTTAGATATGTTGGTATATTTGTTTATATATTTACAACAGTATATAATACTGTACATATAAGATGACATAACACATGTTTTTTTTAGTAAAACAGTGATGTAAAACAGTTTGTGGCTATACAAGTAAGGTAAAACAGATTTTTTAATGTAAATATACCAATGATCAGAATATAGTTATGTAATGTAATGTGTAGGCAACACATCTACCATTCGGCGTATTGTCACTGCACTATTAGTCACTTCCTAAAAGCTTGTTAAAAGAAAGAAGTATACAGGATACACAGAGCTGACCGGTGTCTGATATACAGTTTGATGTAAAAGATGTTCAGTAACAGAAAGGAAGATCCCATGGCTCCAAGTAGTCAAGTCATAATGCACTTATTTACATCAAAACCAAATTGTTCTAATTAAATTCTAAAACTTCTGAAACTTACTAGCTGAGTTCACTCTAAAATGACCTTTTTAAACTGTTCCATGAAAATTTACACCAGACCCAAATAAAAACAATATTATTGGATCTGTTGTGTATTTTTGTAACTGAATGAAACACTGTGGGAGACTGGGTTAAAGCATTCAGCTCAGGGACCAGACTTTATGTGACTGGTAAGACATTTTAAAACTCCTTTCAATGGTATTTTAATGTTTCAGAATTTCTGACATTGAATATATTCATTACCAAGCTAGCACATACATTAATGTATAGCTTTAATTTAAGATTTGTCTCTTTCTCTCTCTTAAACTGCAAATCTTCATCTACAGTATAGGAGTACAAACATAAAAATGTATAAAAATATAAATGAATACAGAGTAAACCTGCACCCCTTATTTACCCTCTTATGCTAATTCTTGATCTTAAATGGATGCAAATACATCATCACTTATCAAAATTAGTAAAAATCTTCTGTGAAGATGGTTAATGCATAATTTTGATTATCAGTTTGACAGAAAAGCATCAAAATATTTAAAAATATAGAAGATTTTGTAGTGACACATGCAAAACTCCCAAAACTAGATGACAACTATATGATTTTATTAAATCTAAGGTTACAAGGTTATATCTAATACTATCGAACAATATAATCCTAGGTGTGTGTTGGATATGGAAAATCTAACATCCAGGAGCCCATTTCTCCCTCATTAAATGTACCTGTTTTTTAATTAAAATCCAGTACAGTTATAACACAGACCTAAATACACAAACTGCTTTAAATTATGTGATTACAAACATTAGCTTTAAAAAAAATAATTCATTAAATGCATTGAAGTATTTGTAAAGGAATGATATACTGTGGGCAATGATGTGAAAGTCTTCAGCGCAGGAACACGACTTTACGTGACTGGTAAGAAATTTAACAAACACTTTCAGTGGTTGTTTGTTGTTTAAAACCTTAAAATATTTTAACAGAAAAAAATCAACCGTTTTAGCTTCATCATTGATGAGATGTTTTTTCTTTTCTCTTTATAATCTGCAAACTGTTACCAACAAGTCTTAGTGGAATTGCAGCATACATACCTTTTATCTAGATTTAATTACCCCTGATCCAAAATACTTTATTCATAAACACTCATACTGAATAATTCTTATCTGGATGCAAATTGATTATTTGGTAAAGATGATCATGGCTATTTTTAAAAAATGTTCAGGGTCCATAACAATGCCAAGTATTGAAAATATTAAGTTGATCACTGATATTAGGTGTACCCTACATTTAATATGAAATGTAGACAACAAGAAATTTGTCTTCTTAAAAGTGACAAAAGTCTATTTATAATTAATTTGTAACTCTAACTAATTTGTAAATCACAGTAATGCAATATATTCTTTATATATTATATTGCATGTGAGTTTATAGGATTTATATTTAACACAAAACTACATGATTAAAAGGTCTAAACGATTCTAATATTCTTAAATATCAGGAAAAATATTAGAAATGTTAATAAATGAAATGCACATACTGTATCTAAAACTTATTATGGTCCCATCCAAATTTGACCTGATGTAAAAGAAGAGGCATCAATAAATAAATAAATAAATAAACATAATTAAATTAATTGGTTGGTTCAGTTCTCTAACCAGATATTGATACCAAAGGTACTGATTTGTTGTTTTTTATATAAAACACTGGTGTGGAAACATATTCTTCATTATAATTACAATAGAAAATGGGACTATACAGAATGTAAAAAAAAATTACAATCCATATTATTAAAATGTGAATAGACCAAACAAATACATCAGTGAGTTTCAGAAAAAGTGTTTTCTAATGATTCTGCTTTGTTATTATTTTGCATTATAAAATGTTAATGCATGTATGTTGGAAATACCTTTATAAAGTAACACATTATTTAACTGAACAGTATTAAGGATTGTCCCCCCCAATCTTAAGTACTTAATAATACATGAGTGACCCAAAGTAACGTCTTCAATTAGCCCGATGACATAAGATGGAACTAAATTACACTCAATAGCAGTTTATTACATAATATATTTATTATAAGTGTGTGTGTGTCTTGTGGAACTTAGTCCAGGGTGTATTCTGGCCATGCTTCCCGTTTATCATTTTTAGAAAATATATTTATTATCCTCATTCATTAATTCGTTCATTTTAATGCTTTATTGGTCCACTTTCACTGGAATCACTGCATTGACTAGACACCAATCCATCAAGTCTCAACCATTCCACCCCAGCTAAAAGCAGCTAAAAGCATATTACACAGTCATGTTTCAATAAGTTATTTTATATGTTTGAAAGTGTAATCTAAATATTGCATACATAAGAAGTACATTGCTTGCATACATTTTAAACAGGAGACAGATTTCAGAATGTCTACATTTTAAATATTATTAGGTATATTTTTTGTCCCAGGGAGATATTAAACTATTTAGTTGCTAAATGACCAAATACACACACAATGAGACAATTACGTAAAAACTGTTAAAGATAAATTAATGTAGATGAAGCAGCAATAGTAAAATTTAGCACTAGACACATTATGACACTGAGCAGAATGACAGGGTTAGTAAAAATAAATGGATTAAGAAATGAATGCACATGCAAAGCAATAATAAACTACTACTAATAATAAAAGAACAATGTCCAGACTTATTTATTTTTATTTTGTATTTATTAATTTTTATTTAATTATTTGATTTTTACACATTAATTTGTTATCTATTGCAAATGCATGCAGCCTCTTGAAGTCATTTGGCCAATCAGGCTTCAAACTAAATAAAATCTTCATTTATTTAAGTGAACACACGCCACTAGTCTGAACTGATATGGTCATGAATAAATAAAAGGTCCAAACTCGATAAATTCCAAGCAAATGAAATGTTGGAATGCTTAAAATTCATATGTAAGATAGTCCACTACTGCTGGGATTCAGGGTTCAAATCTTTGACCAATTGGCCAGTCGGGCATCTACATACAGGAATAACTGGTTTTTGGTGAAGGGGCAGTTACTTCATTTTGCTCCTAATGATTTTGAGGAAACTAGGCCCACTGCGACCCGACCGGGATACAGCAGTGCAGAGCAAATCATGAACTGAGTTGGAAAAAAAAAAAGTAAATGCTCTCGCCTAAAAATCTTCAATTTTCACTGCAGGCACCCACATGTGGGGTCTCAGCCCCACAGTCAAAAACATTTATTTATTTATTAATTTATTTATTGTCTTTTTACCAATGCTTTATCTTGATCAGGGTCGCGGTGGGTCTGATTAATCGGACAAAAGACAGGAAACACCCTGGACAGATTGCCAGTCTATCACAGGGCAGGCCACACACACACACACACACACTTAGGGCAATATTTAGCTTTACTTGGCCTGACTGCATGTCTTTGGACTGTGGGAGGAAACCGGAGAACCCGGAAGAAACCCACACGGACACAGGGAGAACATGCAAACTACAAACAGAAAAGACCTTGGGCGCCCAGTTAGGGGACGAACCTAGACCTTTCTTGCTGTAAGGCAACAGCACTACCCACTGCGCCACTGTGCCACCCTTACAGTCAAGGACAGTTCTTTGGTTTTATTACCTTATTAATATTAACTATTAATAAGATTAAATAAAATCTATCTATCAACTGTTCTATATATAACAATTATTTAATATTAAAATGTATGTGGGTTTAATGGAGGAACATTTCCTCTCATAATCATTCATTACAAACAAAGTTAAAACATAAGAGTATGGTCACTAGATATTAAGGAACTTTTTGGTAAGTTTTAACACTGATTTTGTTTATTTACATAATTGTGGTATTTTTTTTTCAATTAAGAAGCATCATTAAGCAAAGTGTTTTGTTGTAATCATATTTGTTCATGGGTTTACAATGACATGTGATTGTAATAACTGGCTGGATGACTGTGTTTTCTCTGAACCAACAGACAGTCAAAAAAGGGCTCCTGAAACTTCAGTGTACTCAGCCTCCAGTCAAAAAGAAAATGGCAAAGATTTGCTGCTGTGCCAGGCTAATAAGATGTTCCCAGACATAGTTAAGTTTACCTGGGAGGTGCAAGATCAAAACGGGGTAAAAAAGGAGCTGTCAAATGAAGAAGAAGTTCTGGAGCAGAGAGATGAGACCGACGGAGTCCAAATAACCAGCATGGTCATCGTAGACAAAAACAAAGTGAAGAACAATCAATTCACCTGCCGTGTACAACATGACGACAAACCTAAAGATTTGATCATTCCTAAAGGTAACCAAAAGATCCAAGATCCAGGTGGTAAGGGCCTAGGGTGGCATATAAAGGGGTTATATTTTACAGACATTTTTCTCACCTTTTCATTAAATTTAATTGTTAGCCTTAATTAAGAACTGGGTTTATTTCTTCACCCCAGTCACCGTCTGAGAGGTTTCACATGTTATTGCTGTGTTCCTGTGGATTTCTTTCGGGTAATCCAGTTTTTTGCTTCCCAAAAATCTGCCAGTATGTGGATTTACTATTTTAAATAGTGTACATGGGAATAAGTGAGTGAGTCTGCCCTACTACATACTTCTGACAAAATACATCACTGACCTGTCTAGCTGCCATTATTAACATGTGGCCAGAAGAAATTGGACACCTGACCATGAGCCTTTTGGTCATATCATTCCAAGCCATGAGCCTTTCCTTTTTGCCGCTATAACAGTCCCACTTTTTCTGTGTTCTTAAATGTAATTAATACCTCTTTACCTACTGCTATCTTCAACTAAAAACGTGTTCATAAAAAAATCATATTTTTTATTCATTTATGGAACTTTGTTTTTGTGGTAATAAAGGTTTAAGATAATTAATACATCAGAATAATTAAGATTTACATGTAATTTTAATGTTACTGTCTAGACAAAACGCCAGCGATCCAGACGCCTAATTCAAAAACCTGTCCAACCCAAGGACCTCAGAAGGAGATTCAACAACTCCCAGAGAAACCTCTTATTACTGGTAAACACGAAAATTATTCTTGTAATAATGTAGATTTCAGGTAATTTATATAAAAATGCAGTGCAATGTAATGGTAGAAAACAAATATTTTATTCATTATCATTAATAAGATCCAGTTTTATTTGTTAGTATGTAATCTTAATTTGCTAGTATAATAAACATAAACATGTACGATTTAAAATGATAAAATTATTCAATCATTATTTTTGTGTTTTTTATTCCTGTGCAGGTTCGTCTGAGCTCAGTCGCAGTCTGTATCTGTTCAGTGTATCGTATGTGATGCTGCTGCTGAAGAACCTGCTATATTTCTGCACCATCTCTGTCTTACTGTACAAGAGAAGATCTGCAGACAAGAAAACGCCTTAGAAATAAACTCACTGATCAAATCATCATTCAAACATCACCAACCTTCACATCAACAACATCAAGATAAAAAATTTAGTATATTTTTAGTTTTTTTTAGATCCCTGTTAAAGTTGGTTGGGGTTTTGTGTGATTTTTATTTTTATTCTTGCAGGTCATAATTTTGATAGACAGCCTGTTAAACATTTGATTCTGCTTTTTTACTACTTTAGTTTTTTGTTTCTATGATTTATTTTAATTTTTAGTAGCACATGTGGATTTTCGAGGTGACATTTGTTGTTTTTAGTTGAATAGTGAGTTTATTTTGTTCTGCTTTAGAACATTTCAGTTATTTGTGTGATTACCAGCATGTTTAGTCATTATTTTTTCTGTTTTTAACTTTTGGATATTTTGATTTAGTTGTAATTTTTACTCATTGATTTTTACATTTTACATAATAAATACAGAAAAATTGCTTTAATAAAAAGAATATTATTTTTTCCCGTAAAATTCTATATGCCATAAACATGTATTCTGTCATAGTATTTTCTTGGTTTTATCTTTTAAAGCTGTTGTATGTATAAGCTAAATATTTGTTTTATAAAAATCATTAAAAAAATTAATCTTCGCTTCTTGGTTTTTCTAAGCAAAGACTAATAATTAAAAATATCAGTCCTGGTTTTGGTTATTAATAATGATACCAATTAATTTGGTAATAAATAATAAATTAAGGAATTATTGTGTTCATTATTAATATTATTTTTATTACTATTGTATTACTGATATTATTATTATATTATTAAATAATTTATAGTTTTATCAATATTATTATTATTGCTGTTATTCATATTATTATAATTATTGATGTTATTGTTAGCTATTATTATTATTGGTGTTAATATTATTATTCAGTATACAGTAGGCCTCTCTAATTGTAGCATAAAACTGTATGTAACAATAACATTTTATATATAATAATGAATTCTCATTTGCTTAATGTTCTATCATTTATGTACAAAAAGAAATGCATGACCTACCAGCAGGGATCATTCGACAACAAGGTCATACCAAACTGTCCAGGCTGAACATAATTTATCTTATTAATAAGCACTTTGCTGCTGTGGTTTAAAAAAATAAAATAAAGAAGTGCTAGTAATAACACAGAGTAAGCAAACATGTCCTTAACCTTGATGCAAACAGCACAGATAAAACATGTAGAGCCCCTCACAGATACTCAGACCTGTAATTAATAATAAAGATGCAGTGTGGTGATAATCGTGTAAAACTCTTTAAAGATGTTATTGTGATGGAAACTCCTGTGGTCAGAAAGTGTGGTGTGTTGTTCATGCACTGCAGCTGAAGTGTGTTTACTGGAAACAACACAGTCTACTGTGCTGATGAGATAAACAGTCACAGGTTATGTTCGATACTTAGAGATTTTATTGTGGTTTCAACCAGCAGGCATCTGATACATAAGCCAAGTTAACAAAAAATATCAATCATCTACATGTGCTCACAGTAATCAACATTTTACCTTTAACATATTACAAATGTGCAACTGTAAAACAATGTTACAGAATGTTACAAAAATTACTACAATATTTAAGAGGAATGTTTTGAGTCAAAGCAGTAGGTCAGCTGCAATACTGTAATTATTGTGAAATAAGAATGTCCAATCTCACATGATGAAGCTGACCTTATAAAAGCTAAACATAACTGGTCTATAGAACTAAAACAAATTATTTATAGCAAATACAAATTAGTCAATAAAATCAGAGGTGCTCAGCTTTATTTTTAAATCATGCATATTTTTCTGGAAATGCTTAGTGGTTTTTGTACCACTAAGAAAATGTATTGATATACAATAATATATAAAATAAATTAAGTGTTTTAAATGTAAGTATTTAAATTTAGGACTGTATAGTGTGTATACTATTGCTATTCCTCCCAACGAGATGTAATAAAAGACATTTCTGCTCTCTTGTGGTGATCACTAAGTATTGCAGACTGATTGTACAAGACAAGTTAATGTGGCGTTTGGTAACACAAACGATCCAGTGAAATTAAAAACACCATGATAAACTCAGTAGGTAAATGTTTTGTTGGTGTTCATCTTACATTCATAAGTGGTCATAAGTCATAGGAATATTTTTAAATGGTGTAAAAGACCACGTGTTCACTGACTGGTTGATTTTTTTAGTCTCATCTTTAATCTACACAGTGCAGTCACAGAGTCTAAGGTAAAAACAGAAAAGCTTAATTTTGTGGACACATATACTGTTGCTTATGTGGGATTTGACACATTTTAAAGCCTGTTGGTGGCAGTAAAGCACTGCTTGGGTTAGATAAACTGTACTGTACTTTTTTGGAAAGAGAATAATCAAGCCCACATTGCTAAACAGACTGGTGGAAGTGGTACATCTCTTTTGTCAGGTTGTAGTTGATTCTGTGCAGCAGCCTAACTCCAGAGTGGGCAAAACACCCATAAATATTTCCCATATTATACTTTACCATTGTTTTGATTCAATGTTTGTCTACTTACATAAATGCCAAACTTGGATTCATCAGTAAATAAGTAAACTTGTTTTCTAGTTACCTACTGTAAAATATCTTGGTTTACGACAAGTGTTTTGTCTTGTTTACCTTCCTATGTGAGATTAAGCTCATTAACCAAAAGCTGAATGGAACCTTTTTACTCATCTTGTTACTGGATGTAAAAATGCTGCAAATTGTGCACATTGTACCTTTTTTTTCATTAATAAGGACACACAATAAAGTAAGTGGATGCGAGCATCAGTATGTGTATTTTTTCTCTGCAAATGGTACTAGGATATTACACAGCATTAAAAGGAAACATGAATGGAGTGCTGTCCCAGAAGGACAATTTAATCTCACTGACTAATTGCTAAATCAAGACATTTGATTAATATAAAACTGATTTCTTTAGAAAGAAGGTACCAATATGGCTAAGCCAGTGTTTTGTGGTTACTACTGTGGTTTTTCATTACTGTAAAATAAACTATTTTCTCAGACAACAAGATGTATTATGTAAAAAGGCAGCTATAAGATATCAGAAGGAGGAGTGAACTGCATTATGATCTTCTTTTAGTAATCACTCATTATGCACCCAGTTTATTCTGGTGTGGTTTCAAGAGCTTGAGGCAGCATCTTAGTCACCATGTATTTCTCAATGCATTCATCTCTGATGCTCGTTATCTTAATCTCTGCAGGTATGTTCGGTGTTTTATGTCTCTTCTTCAAAGATAAGTTGCCTAATACAGATTAAACTAAGATTTGTGTTTTTTTCTCAACAGTTCACGGTGCTGTGGAGCTGCATCAAAACATTTTAATGACTAAATCTATAACCAGACTCGTACAAATAGAATGCACATTTCCTTCTGAATGTTCAAACTACATTCACTGGTACCAGAAAAAAGATGATAAACCCTTGACTAGAGTTCAACTGGTGACACTGAGTGGAATCCCCACGAATGAACCTGGGTTTGAGTCCTTTAAAGCAGAAAAGACAGCTGATAACAAATTAGCTTTAATCATCCCCAATTTAAGGAGAGAACACGCAGCAACATATTACTGTTCCTGCTGGGTGACAGGCCGCACAGTAGAACCAGAGATCTGAACCCTGTACAAAAACTTTAAAGAGTGCATTATTTCTCAAAGTGTAATGAACTGTGTTTTTACCTTTACTGTACATACACAAGAAAAGACAATTTTGCTAAAAGGAGTGTGTGTATACTTATGCAGAGTATAATTATTATTAGTAGTAGTATTTTTTAATCAGTTCTTTGCATCCTGTGTGCTATCTGTGGACTACAACGTTCATGACCTTCAGGACGGTTAAAAGTTCAAACCAGGATGTATGCAATAAATGTATTCCTTTCTTTATTTTTTTTAATTAGAACAAATGAACACTGTTGTGCACTTTAATGATTGTAATGGAAACTGGTATGGGAGGAAGTGTGGTTTGTTTTATACATGCGCTGCAGTTGAGTGTATTTACTGGAAATAAAAGCACATGCAGTGGTGGTTTCACCACAGTTTGCTGAGCTGATAAACTGTTAGCTGCAGCAGCAGCAGCATGTGTGTGTGTGTGTGTGTGTGTGTGTGTGTGCGTGTGTGTGTGTGTGTGTGTGTGTAAAAGATTAGTACTTGTGGGTTTGATGGTTTAACACAGCAGCCCGCAGAGACATGAAACAGTTAAATAAAAGTCCTGAGTCTTTGCATTGCTTTTCTTGACACAATTATTAAATCATGTCATATTGTTTGTTTATTAGGATTTTAACATCATGTTTTACACTTTGGCCACATTCATGACAGGAACGGTACTTACTCATTACACAAGGTTATATCGAACACAGTCATGGACAATTTTGTATCTCCAATTCACCTCACTTGCACGTCTTTGGACTGTGGGAGGAAACTGGAGCACCCGGAGGAAACCCACGCAGACATTAGGGAGAACATGCAAACTCCACACAGAAAGGACCCAGACCGCCCCACCTGGGGATCGAACCCAGGACCTTTTTGCTGTGAGGCGACAGTGCTACCCACTTGGCCACCGTGCCGGCCATGTTATATTGTAATGTACTGTACTATATAATTTATATTATATATAATACAGTATATTCATTACAACACATAAAATATGGCAGTATCTGCAGGAGTTCTTTAAGTTTAATGTTGATATGTGAAAACGTATTGAATAATTCATCTTCAGGAATCAGTTTTATCCTGATCACGATTGTAATTGGCCCGGGGCCTAGTCACAAAACTGTGGACATCTTAAACAGGACACCAACAGGCCAAAACACATTCATGTACTTAGTCGTTGTTCTGCATGTTTTTAAGAGGTAAAAAAGACAGTAATACTGGGAGGAATTTCCCATGAGAAAATGTATTGTAAGAACTTAAAGTAACTCCTCCCTCTGGAAAATCATTTGTAAAGATGTATTTAAATGAAAGCAATAGCATTAGTACTGATTAGTAATAAAACAGCCCCGACCCAGCTAGACATGGACTCAACAGGACCTCACATTCAAAAATGTCTCATGTTCTGCTACCAAGAGGTTCCCAACAGGTGGATCTTTCTATGTAGATTTTGTTTTCTTGTGTTGAACGTTATTAAAATAAAAGTAAATATGAGTTGTCTACTTTAAAATCCTGAAATATTAATTAACATTTGCATTTTATATAAATGAATGGAATTAATGTTAACTGATTAAATGTTGCTTAAGTTTAACAGAGGCAGTTATTTTAATACAAATCAGTGAAAACAAACTTTAGGTTATTTAGGATTAGAGAGATTAGAGCCAGGAACAGAAATCTGACAAGTGTTGCCTGGTCATTTAATTCATAATTCATGTTATATTAGATCTTTCTTTTAAATCAAAAACTGTCTTTTTTTTATGTGACACAATTATATTTAATAATCTAACAACCAAAAATCATTTTAAAATATGTTTTATATATTTTTTCGTCCACACTAATTGTGTTAAACTTTGTTAACATTGCAATTTAAGAATTTGAAACTTATAGAAGAATTTGAAATACTTATAATTTAAATTTTTTTATTAATTATAATTTTTTATGATTATAATTAGTATTTATAATAATAAAATACTAATAAATACACTTTTATTACAGGAAATGATTATTAGAAGGAAGTTGGGACAGGTTACCAGAGGGAGGAGTAACCTGTACATTTAAATTCTCCCCACAGTAATATTAAATATTAAATTAGGCTCAGAATCAGTATCTATAATTCTGAGAAGCATTTTACATTCAGCATGCATTTCCCACTTCAGTTATTTTTAATGCTATTTTTTCTCATTTGTGCAGGTATGTTTGATTTTTGTGTATGACTGATATGTTTGTTTATCTGCTACTAATAAAAAGTTTTTATTTCTCACTTTTTGGTACTTTTTGAGGACTGTATTCAATCTAATGCAAATGTAATGTTTTATTTTTCAGAAGTGACCAGTGCTGCTGAGCTGCATCAGAAGATTTTAATGACTAAATCTGCCAACAAGCTCGTCAAGATAGAATGTAGATATTCAGACTGTTATAATTATGTTCACTGGTACCAGAAGAAAGACGGTGAAGCTTTAAAGAGAGTTCAGTATGTGGATATCAGGAATGGAGAACACCGTAATGATCCTGGGTTTGAGTTCTTACAATCAGAGGGACCAACAGATAATAAAATGGTGTTAAAAATCCCTGTGTTAAAGACTGAGCATTCAGCAACATATTACTGTGCCTGCTGGGCGCAGGGCAACACAGTGAGATCAGAGCTGAGAACCCTGTACAAAAACCCTACAGTGTATGTATAGGCAATAAGTAGATAGTATACTCTATAATATACCATAATATAATATGTCAGATATAAGGTTGGAAAAAAACTAAACTCACAAATTAAACTTTATTTTCACTTTATTAAGCAAAATTAAACAAAAATAAAGCTAATGTAGACCATGGCTTCAGTTAACATTTAGAGATCAGACATGTGTGCATGTGTCACCTACGTTTTATTTATTTTAAGAAGCTGAATGTGTAAATCACACTGCACCTTTTAATACCTATGGTTTAGCCCATGCATTTATGCCTGTGATTTGTATTAATTATTATTTATTAATAACTTTTTGGAAGTTTAGTCAATTGCTCACTTTTTACTTAAATTATACAAGAAAATAAAGTAGACAAAAATGTAAAAAATCAACAAACCATAAGTATTTATATCCCTCATTAATAACTTGTTGTTTTTTTTTAAATAAATTTCACAATAAATGTAATAAACAAAAGCTGTACATTTACATTTTCAGCAGACGCTTTTATCCAAAGCGACTTACACAGTGAGCAATTGAGGGTTAAGGGCCTAGCTCAGGGACCCAACAGTGGCAACTTGGTGGTGGCGGGGCTTGAACCGGCAACCTTCTGTTTACTAGTCCAGTACCTTAACCACTGAGCTATCACTTTTCTGTACACACACAACTCTTCCTCCAGCAGCCACTATTCATTTTATGTAGAATGAGATTTTAAAACCACTGAGCTATCAGGGCCAGTGATAGCTCAGTGGTTAAGGTACTGGACTAGTAAACAGAAGGTTGCCGGTTCAAGCCCCACCACCACCAAGTTGCCACTGTTGGGTCCCTGAGCAAGGCCCTTAACCCTCAATTGCTCATTGTGTAAGTCGCTTTGGATAAAAGCGTCTGCAAAATGCTGAAAATGTAAATGTAAATGTAAAAAGTTTATAGACGTACCCAGCTGACCTGTCTGATCAGTTCCTGACCAGAACAATATTACAATGTAATTCATCATTAGTGATAAGGAATCCTGTAGATTATATTACACACGTACAGTAAAGACAATCTCAGTGGGATGTTAATTACACATCTGTAAATACTGTATAATACAGCTAATTCATGTTAGAATTCATGCATGATGTCAAATACAGTTTGTTCGGCCATTCCCCTTCAGACATAGCCGATCATGATGTAAACACCTGATAGAAACATGCAGCATTTTTACCACAGTATGCTGGACTGATGTGTTTCATGTGTATGATTTCTTGTTGTGGGTTTAATGCTTTTAACAACAGCCAAAAAAGCAGCCAATCCATCTACTGCATGATTATGGGAAGTGGAACAGTACCTGTAAAATCAACACAGACACCCTAAAAACCTGAACCACCCTAAAGTGTGTAGAAAGTAACTAGATGCCAACATTAAACCTATCGGTTGCACAACTGGGATTGCAACAGTATGAGGATATTTTGTGTGAATTGGGGTTCATATAATAAAATGTATGTGATTAATATTCAACATTATATATTTATACATTTCATAAACCAAAGAGAGAGCAGAAGAACAGAGGGAGGAGTAAACTAACCTGTAACCTCCCATTCAAATATCCATTCAGCACCCATTATCTGCTGGTGCAGTTCCAAGAACTTCAGACACCAGTTTACAGTCACCATGCATCTTCCATTACAAGTGATTTTGGTGGTAATTTTCCAGATATGCACAGGTTAAGTTTTGTCTCTATTTGTGCAGTCTGTTTCTTCTTATGTTAACATGTATAACAGATTGTATTTCTTGCATTATTTTATTATACATTGTTAATTCAGCTCTGCTCTATTCTGCTTTATTTACTTTTCAGAAGTGACCAGTGCTGCTGAGCTGCATCAGAAGATTTTAATGACTAAATCTTCCACCAAACTCGCCAGAATAAAATGTACTTTCCCGTCAGATTGTAGATATTACATTCACTGGTACCAGAAGAAAGAAGGTGAAGCTTTAAAGAGAGTTCAGTATGTGGACATTACTGGTGGAAAACATGATAATGATCCTGGTTTTGATTTCTTGAGATCAGAGAGCCCAGCAAAAGATACGTTTGTTTTAATAATCCCTGATTTAAAGACTGAACATTCAGCAACATATTACTGTGCCTGCTGGGTGCAGGGCTACACAGTGAGATCAGAGCTGAGAACCCTGTACAGAAACTCTAGCTGCAACCTCAATCAAACACAGTGTCTTATACAGAGTGCATAATTTATCACCTTGAGTCCTTAAGTGGTTATTAAATATCACCAAGAAAAATAAATTTTATTAAAACACAAAAGGGAAAAAAATCCACTCTGGTTGTTAAAATCTGCTATTTTCTTTTGTTTTATTTATGTATTTTCACTGCTTTTTACTGGTCAAGGTCATGGTGGGTCCGGCACCACATGTAAACTCTTGCTGCATGGCAGGAACACATTCACATTTAGTTTCTCATCACTGACTCGGCTGTCACGCTGACTCTGTATGTACATTTTATATGAAATCTGATAAAACAGCATTCACTTTTTATCTGAAAGGATTTCAGCACAATTTAATATGTGTCTGCAAGGCTTAAGTTCAGGCACTCTGCTTTCCTCCCACTTACTAAAAATATGACAGTAGACAGGTGGATTGGTCTTTGTAAACTGCCAACAGGGGTAAGTAAGTAACTCAAGTGATAAGTGATCAGTGATATAAACAAAAATAAATGCTGCAGTTTTACTGTAGTTTGCTAAGTTGATTATGTACTAGCTACTGCAATGTGTGTGTGTGTGTGTGTGTGTGTGTGTGTGAGAGAGAGAGAGAGAGAGAGAGAGAGAGAGAGAGAGAGAGAGAGAGGTCATGAGTTTATTACCATCTGAGTCAGTATAAATGTTTTTTTTTCTGATCTTTTAGTTATTAGTTTAAGATGCACCTGGTATCTTACAGTGGCGGTTTAATGAAAACCTCTTACAGGTTTTACACCCTTTTGTTTTACTTTCTATACAACATTTTTTTATGCTAAAGGTTTTTTGTTTTCCTGTTCTTTCTTGTTTGTCATTATTGTTTAATTCATTGTGTGTTTTATCACCACACGGACATGCACACACATACACACACACACATACACACACACACACACACACACACACACACACACACACACACACACACACACTTAGGGGCATTTTTAATATCTCCAGTTTACTTGCCTGCAAGTCTTTGTACTGTGGGAGGAAACCTGAGCCTCGTAGGCAACCCACACAAACATGGGGAGAACATGCCAACTCCACACAGAAAGGACCCAGACTGCTCAACCTGGAAATCGAACCCAGGACCTTCTTGCTGTAAGGTGCCACCCACCGAGCCGCCATCATTATTTTTTACTTTTTTTATTTGCTCATTTTCATTACAGTGTCATCATACTAACATTGTGACTTCATTAATCTCATTATAGTGTGTTTGATACTCTGTGGAATGTAGAATAACTGACTGCGCAGTGTGGATGCAAGATCAGATTATTATAAAAGGGACACTGAGCAGATGAGGAGGAGTAAACGGTATGATGACCTCCCATTCACATGCATTTAACAACCAGTATCTGCTGGTGCATTTCCAACATCTGTAAACATCGTCTGATAGTCACCATGCATCTCTCACTGCAGTTATTAATGCTGATTATCCTCATCTCTGCTGGTATTGTTGTTATTATATTATTATTATCTCATACTTTAATTTCTCACCTTCTGTACTTTTGAGGACTGAATTAACTAAATGTAACACAGTTTTTATTTCACTAACATAAACCTGTTTTATTTTTCAGAAGTGACCAGTGCTGCTGAGCTGCATCAGAGGATTTTAATGACTAAAGCTGCCAACAAGCTCGTCAAGATAGAATGTAGATATTCAGGCTGTTATAATTACGTTCACTGGTACCAGAAGAAAGACGGTGAAGCTTTCAAGAGAGTTCAGTATGTGGATATTGATGATGGAGAATGCCGTAATGATGATGGATTTGAGTTCTTACAATCAGAGGGACCAACAGATAGTAAACTGGTGTTAATAATCCCCACAGTAAAGACTGAACATTCAGCAACATATTACTGTGCCTGCTGGGACTACACAGTGAGATTAGAGCTGAGAACCCTGTACAAGAACTCAACAGTTTCAACCACAATCAAAACACAGTTTCTTATGTACATGCATGGTGCACAGTTTACCACATTAATAAAGAAAAACAAGTGTATACAAAATCTGACAATTATCAGTCTATACAATCTGCTTCTATCACTCACTTTACAGTTTCTAAAAAGTGTTTGGGCAGCACAGTGGTGCAGAATGCTGGAATAATCATGGACTTCTTGTGAACAGTTTAAATGTAAACATGCAGGTGGGATTCTTTCTTTATTGTGATAAATTTTTCATTCATTTGTTTTACCATTGCACAAACACACACACACACACACACACACACACACACACACACACACACACACACACACACACACTGGACTGTGGGAGGAAATCTAAGCGCTCGGAGGAAACCCCCACAAACACAAGGAGAACATGCAACCTCCACACAGAAAGGACCCAGATCGCTCCACCTGGGAATCAAACCCAGGACCTTCTTGCTGTAAGGCGACAGTGACACCCACCAAGCCACTGAGCCGCCCTCATTATTTTTTTGTTGTTGCTCATTTTCATTACAATGTCATCATACTAACATTGTGACTTCATTAATCTCATTATAGTGTGTTTGATACTCTGTGGAATGTACAGTAGAATAACTGACTGCACAGTGTGGATGCAGGATTAGATTATTATAACAGGGACACTGAGCAGATGAGGAGGAGTAAACGGTATGATGACCTCCCATTCACATGCATTTAACAACCAGTATCTGCTGGTGCATTTCAAACATCTGTAAACATCGTCTGATAGTCACCATGCATCTCTCACTGCAGTTATTAATGCTGATTATCCACATCTCTGCTGGTATTATTATTGTTGTTGTTGTTGTTGTTATTATCTCACTTTAATTTTTTATTATTTGTACTTTTTTAGGACTGAATTCAATGTAATGTAAATGTAACACAGTTTTTATTTTACTAACATAAACCTGTTTTATTTTTCAGAAGTGACCAGTGCTGCTGAGCTGCATCAGAGGATTTTAATGACTAAATCTGCCAACAAGCTCGTCAAGATAGAATGTAGATATTCAGACTGTGACTATTATGTTCACTGGTACCAGAAGAAAGACGGTGAAGCTTTCAAGAGAGTTCAGTATGTGGATATCAGGGATGGACAACACCGTAATGATCCTGGGTTTAAGTTCTTACAATCAGAGGGGCCAACAGATAGTAAACTGGTTTTAATAATCCCAACAGTAAAGACTGAACATTCAGCAACATATTACTGTGCCTGCTGGGTGTGGGACCACACAGTGAGATCAGAGCTGAGATCCCTGTACAAAAACTCAACAGTTTCAACCACAATCACAACACACTTTCTTATGTACAGTACATGCATGGTGCACAGTTTACCACATTAATACAAAAAAACAAGTGTATACATAATCTGACAATTATCAGTCTATACAATCTGCTTCTATCACTTTACTGTTCTTAAAAAGTTGTTTGAGCAGCACAGTGGTGCAGAATGCTGGAATAATCATGGACTTCTTGTGTACAGTTTAAATGTAAATGTGCAGGTGGGATTCTTTCTTTTTTGTGTGATAAATTTTTCATTCATTAGTTTTACCACTGCACAAACAAACACACACACACACACACACACACACACACACACACACACACACACACTGGACTGTGGGAGGAAATCTAAGCGCTCGGAGGAAACCCCCACAAACACAAGGAGAACATGCAAACTCCACAAAGAAAGGACCCAGATCGCTCCACCTGGCAATCGAACTCAGGACCTTCTTGCTGTAAGGCGACAGTGACACCCACCAAGCCACTGAGCTGCCCTCATTATTTTTTTTTTTGCTCATTTTCATTACAATGTCATCGTACTAACATTGTGACTTCATTAATCTCATTATAGTGTGTTTGATACTCTGTGGAATGTAGAATAACTGACTGCACAGTGTGGATGCAAGATTAGATTATTATAACAGGGACACTGAGCAGATGAGGAGGAGTAAACGGTATGATGACCTCCCATTCACATGCATTTAACAACCAGTATCTGCTGGTGCATTTCAAACATCTGTAAACATCGTCTGATAGTCACCATGCATCTCTCACTGCAGTTATTAATGCTGATTATCCTCATCTCTGCTGGTATTATTATTGTTGTTATTATTATCTCACACTTTAATTTTTTATTATTTGTACTTTTTTAGGACTGAATTCAATGTAATGTAAATGTAACACAGTTTTTATTTCAATAACATAAACCTGTTTTATTTTTCAGAAGTGACCAGTGCTGCTGAGCTGCATCAGAGGATTTTAATGACTAAATCTGCCAACAAGCTCGTCAAGATAGAATGTAGATATTCAGACTGTTATAATTATGTTCACTGGTACCAGAAGAAAGACGGTGAAGCTTTAAAGAGAGTTCAGTACGTGGATATCAGGGATGGAGAACTTCGTAGTGAAGATGGGTTTGAGTTCTTACAGTCAGAAAGACCAACAGATAATAAACTGGTTTTAATAATCCCCACAGTAAAGACTGAACATTCAGCGACATATTACTGTGCCTGCTGGGACTACACAGTGAGATTAGAGCTGAGAACCCTGTACAAAAACTCAACAGTTTTAACCACAATCACAACACACTTTCTTATGTACATGCATGGTGCACAGTTTACCACATTAATAAAGAAAAACAAGTGTATACAAAATCTGACAATTATCAGTCTATACAATCTGCTTCTATCACTTACTTTACGGTTCTTAAAAAGTTGTTTGAGCAGCACAGTGGTGCAGAATGCTGGAATAATCATGGACTTCTTGTGCACAGTTTAAATGTAAATGTGCAGGTGGAATCTGAGTCAGTATAAATGTTTTTTTCCTGATATGATTTTTTACTAAACACATCGAGTCTCTTTTTAATAAAAAAGTGCAAAAGCTTATTTTGATGAGTGGAAAAATTAGTTATTAGTTTAAGATGCACCTGGAATCTTACAGTGGTGGTTTAATGAAAACCTCTTAGAGGTTTTATGGCCTTTTGTTTTACTTACTATACAACATTTTATGATGATGACGTTTTTTTTGTCATTTTTTTCTTTTTTGTCATTTTTTTTTTTTCATTCATTGTGTGTTTTATCACCACACACACACACACTTAGGGCAATTTTGTATCTCCAGTTCACCTCACTTGTACGTCTTTGGACTGTTGGAGGAAATCGAAGCGCCTGGAGGAAACCCACACAAACATGGGGAGAACATGCAACCTCCACCTGGAAATCAAACACAGAACCTTTTGCTGTAAGGCGACAGTGCCACCCACTGAGTCACTGAGCCGCCCTCATTATTTTTTACTTTTTTTATTTGCTCATTTTCATTACAAAGTCATCATACTAACATTCATTACAACTTCATTAATCTCATTATAGTGTGTTTGATACTCTGTGGAATGTAGAATAACTGACTGCACAGTGTGGATGCAAGATCAGATTATTATAAAAGGAACACTGAGCAGATGAGGAGGAGTAAACGGTACAATGACCTCCCATGCACATGCATTTAATAACCAGTATCTGCTGGTGCATTTCCAACATCTGTAAACATCGTCTGATAGTCACCATGCATCTCTCACTGCAGTTATTAATGCTCATTATCCTCATTTCTGCTGGTATTATTATTTTTATTTCTCAGCTTCTGTACTTTTGAGGACTGAATTAACTAAATGTAACACAGTTTTTATTTCACTAACATAAAGCTGTTTTATTTTTCAGAAGTGGCCAGCGCTGCTGAGCTGCATCAGAGGATTTTAATGACTAAAGCTGCCAACAAGTTTGTCAAGATAGAATGTAGATATTCAGACTGTGGATGGTACATTTACTGGTACCAGAAGAAAGACGGTGAAGCTTTAAAGAGAGTTCAGTATGTGGATATTGATGATGGAAAACGCCATAATGATAATGGGTTTGAGTTCTTACTATCAGAAAGACCAGCAAATAATAAGTTGGTTTTAATAATCCCTGCAGTAAAGACTGAACATTCAGCAACATATTACTGTGCCTGCTGGGACTACACAGTGAGATCAGAGCTGAGAACCCTGTACAAAAACTCAACAGTTTCAACCACAATCAAAACACACTTTCTCATGTACATGTATGGTGCACAGTTTACCACATTAATAACGACAAACAAGTGTATACAAAATCGACAAAGCTCCAATCACTTACTGCCTTGTCACCTTGTCTCCTATCATGTCACCTCAATGGCAGCATGTGTCTCTCTAAAATCCCACTATAAGCCTTTGTGTCAATGATACCCTCACACTTATGCAAGTGGGCACTGAGGCAACCCCATACCATGACAGAGATGAGCCCAGAGATCTTGGAGGCGTTTTTGCACAGAACTGATGTCTGGCTTTTTATTTGTGTAATAAAGTTTAAGACTGCTTTTCTTGATGCAGCGATGTTCTATGTTAAGTGGCAACAGTTTTCTGAAGTACTCCAAAACCCATGTGGCTATATTTATTTCATGCAATGTTGTCTGAGGGATTGAAGGTCACACGAATTCAGTAGTGGTTTCTGTTCTTTTACTACAGGTCCTGGGTTTGATCCCCAGGTGGAGAGGTCCGGGTCCTTTCTGTGTGGAGTTTGCATGTTCTCCACGTGTCCATGTGGGTTTACTCCGGGTGCTCCGGTTTCCTCCCACAGTCCAAAGACATGCAAGTGAGTTGAATTGGAGACACTAAATTGTCCATGACTGTGTTTGATATAACCTTGTGTAATGATGAATCTTGTGTAATGAGAAACTACTGTTCCTGTCATGAATGTAACCAAAGTGTAAAACATGATGTTAAAATCCTAATAAACAAACAAACAAACTACAGGGACTGAGATTTTTCCAGATGTCCTGAATCCTTTTACACTATCATGTATGGTAGATGGTGAAAGACCTAAATTATTTGCAGAAAATTTGTTTTTGAAATAATTGACAATTCTCTCATGAGTTGTTGAGCCACAACTCATCAGGGTTCAGGGCAGACCTTTGGTGGATCCTCCACCTTTGGTGGATCCTCCTTATATATGCAATAATAAGTGTGTAGTACTGTCGCCTCATAATGAGAAGGTTCTGGGTTTGACTCCCAAAGTGAAAAACATGACTTAAAATCCTTTTATTAGTAGAAATAATTAGTTCATGAGTTTTTTATGAGTCTTCATTACTATCTCTCATACAAACAGACCAAAGTCTCAGAGTTTCAGACATTAATAAACAATAATGAGAATTAGTAATTCGTCTATCATTCACAAACACACACACACACACACACACACACACACATGATCAACATTGATGTGGTAACATTTGATAAGAACATGGCAGCTTTTTTTACACCCAGTGGCAGATCAGAATATAATTATTGTAATATGATCATACTTGTGTTTACTCCAGACTATAACTTCTCATTAACTTAATAATAATAATAATAATAATAATAATAATACAACATATTGTTACATATTTACATAAGGTATACATTGACTTTTCCTGTAATTATATAAAATTATATAAATAATACAGATTTGTATGATGAACTTTAAAAGAGAAGCAGGTGTATAAGGAGTGATTTTTGTACTTGAACATCATGCTGTGGGAACTTGGAAGAAAGTGTTCGGTTCAGGAACAACACTTTATGTTACAGGTAAGAATTGTTTTTATATTTTGTTCCAGAAACAAATATTCAAAATCTTTAACACCAACTTGTTACATAATTAACTAGATTAATATTAAAATATAATAAACAAAGTGTTAAAATTCCCATCTGTTACATTTCTCACTTATTAAACAAGTAGTCAGAATATTTAGTTTATAAGAGATTAGAAGTTTTGTTGTAGTATCAGAAGTATTTGATGTAGTTTGTTTCTGAGTGTGACTCCGGCTTCTACACACACAAAGCATTTGGACCTGGAACACAATTAATCGTCACTGGTATGAGCTTCTCATTTTTATACTCAAATAAATCAAAAGTTCAAAGTAAAATAAAGCAAAAATGTTTCATATTTGTAGCTGTAAGTTTACATAAAGATATAGAATAAAAAATATAATAATAATTCATTGTAAATCAGAAACATATTCATCTATTAATGTAAAAATAATGTAAAAATCTGAATCAAATACATGCTTGTTAATGCAGAATCAGTCAAAAACATGTTACATGTAGCCACACAATTATGTTAAGAGCTGAAATTGCACAAAAAACTGATATTTTTAATTCCAATCTGAAGCACTTTTATATGAGGTACTAAAATTTGATTTGTATCTATTCTCAGTCTATTGATGACCGTGTTAGAATTGAATTTAGGCCGTGTTAGAATTTTGTGTATTAACAGCTCAATATTTTTATGGCCTCACATTTGCAAGAATGATTTAAAAATCAGGGAGATTGAAAATCTGCTTTGTAGTTTTCTTTGTGATCCACATTATGTTTGTGAAGGTAAAAATCAAATATCATTATTCCCTCATTCAGCTTTATTTTGATCTATTATGTGTATTCTTGTTGTTAAAATGCAGCTGTATTTTTTAGCTACTTGTGCACATTAAAATCTGTCATTTTAATGACATATTTTTTACTTTATAAATATGACTAGTCTAATCAGATTATAACTCAGAAATAAACTACACCAAATACTTCTAATACTACAACAAAACGTCTATATTTATATTTTATATAAATATTTATATTTGTATTTAATAATATTAATTCAAATATGAATAAAGTTAGTAAATTATGGCTAAATACATTAATCAACTGCTGGAATAATTCCTAAAAGGGTTAAAAAGTGTTGATAATAAATGGGTTTATTTATTTATTTATTTATTTAGTTAGTTAGTTTGTTAGTTTTTTATCAATTTTATAATCTGTATAGACTAGTGTCGATTTAGTTGACATAAAAATGACCATCAGCCTGTCTAACAAAATTAGATTTGAACGGAAAATCAGTGCTTTACCAAACAAAGAAAAAAGTAAAATGTTACAAAGAAAAAAAACAATTTTGCAATGTAGAATAAAAACAAATTATATTTATTATGTTTATTTTATTATAATATATAATAATATTTAATATATATAATATATTTAATAATATTTAATTATATATATTTTATTTAGGTGGATGTGATGTAAATATTTTATGAAGTACATTTTAATTTAAACTTTATTAATGCAACACATTAAAATATTCAGTACCATATATAAGCCTCACACTCATAAAACAGATAAAACAGATATAACAAACAAAACTCTATAAAACTATAGAACAGATTTGTTTTTTATGATGAGCAGAAAAATGACATAAAAATTTTAGCCTGTGTTACTAAAATCTGACCGATTCTGATCTGCCTGATTTTATTCCCTGCAGTTTTTATATCAGTTCAGCTCAACATCTCTCAGAGATGCACTTGGTTTATAATTTCTTTAACTATTTAATCTTTGTAATTTTTTAAAATATTTTTAATTTCATTAATTAAAATTTAGTTTGTAATTTAGTTTGTAACTTTTTTGATGATTGTAAACTCTTTACAAATTTTTAATTTCTTTATTGTTTGTTATTTACATTTACATTTGTGGCATTTAGCAGATGTTTCTATCTGAAGCAACATACAATTATGACTGAACACGATTTGAGCAATTTAAGGTTAAGGGCCTTGCTCAGGGGCCTAACAGTGACAACTTTATGGTGGTGGGGCTTAAACTGGGCAAGCTTCTGATTACTAGTCCAATACTTTAACCACTGCACCACCACTTCTTCAATCATTTTTAATTTTACTAAAATACAATTTTACAAATCAGAATAACAGAATACAAAATGAGATGATATGAAGATGTTCACACATACTCTCTCTCTCCCTCTCTCACACACACACACACACACACACACACACACACACACACACACACACACACACACACATTCAAGGCCCACTACATCCAAGGCCACATTTAGGCCCCTAAGCAAGACCCTTAACCCTTAATTGCTTGAATTGTTAGTCACTTTGGTCTGTAAATGTAAATGCTATAAGTGGAGCTGATTCATATGACTAATGAGAATAGATTCACATTTATTTATTTATTTATTTGAATCTGCTACGGATTTTACTGGGATGAAGCATTTACCTTAAATTAATTAATAAGAAAAAAAGCTTTTTTTTATTTCCACCATTTTCTATTTTAAGTTAAATAGTTTTTAGTAAATTATAAAAGGCTTTAACTGTTAGAGTTCACTGTGACAATAAAATAAAAATAATATTTACTTAAATATTTTTCCTATGCATGTATATGTGCACCACAAAAAAGTTATTTTTAATTATGTTTATTTTAACATCAGTTTAAAGCATTTTGTGTTTTCTAAATACAGACAACCAGGTCAAAGCACCTCATGTGGCAGGATACCCAGTATCCAACCAGCATTCAAAAGGAAAGCATGCTCTGCTCTGCCAAGCGAGCAACATGTTCCCAAACCTGGTGAGGTTCACATGGCGGAAGAAAGACCAGAATGGTAAAATAGTGAAGCTGCCGGAGAAAGATGATGAGGTGCTGGAGCAGAAAGATGAAGATCAGAAGGTTTCCATCACCAGCATTCTCATCACAGACCAGCACAAAGTGGGGAGGAATAAATTCATCTGCTCTGTAGAACATGACAGCAGTGTGAATGACCAGAGTGTTAATATTCCACCAGGTAACAATGAAAATCTGCTCTGTTATGTACTGTCACTATACCTATATATACTTTTATAATCATTTTTATGACAACGTATCATATACAATCACACAGCACACACAGACACTATATGAACAAAAGTATTGGGACACCCATTTTAGTTTTTTAATTTATGTGTGTCAGCAAAAATAATTGCTAACATGTGTATTAAACAAAAATATGCTTCCAACTTTGCAGCAACAGTTTAGGGAAGACCCTTTCCTGTTCTAGCATGACTGTGCCCAGCCATACAAATGGTCTTTTCACTAAAAGGGCGCAAATTCCCTCAGACATACTTCATAGTCTTGTAAGAAAGATCACATAGAGGTCATTTGTTTTTTAAATGGGATGTCCAACATGCTCATGGATAGGTCCAAATACTTTTGATAATAAAGTGTATGGTACATATATTGTGTTTTTACATCAAAACCTAAATCATAACCATAATCATTTTATTTCACACAGATCAAGATAAATCAAATGCTGGTAAAACCTGCCAACCCATCCAACCATACGTGCCCGATCAGGAAGAAGAAATAAAGCAGAATTTTGGTACATATATAATATTGTCTTATTTAAAGATTTACAGTTAGAAAATATACATTTGTAAATAGCTACAGTAATAGATTAATTAGATATCAGTATGTTAATCTGTTCTAAATGAAGTCTTCATATATTAAAATGTAATGTCTTATTTCCAGAACATTTCTCGTTTTTTTACTGATTTTTATTCCTGTGCAGGTTCGTCTGAGCTCAGTCGCAGTCGGTATCTGTTCAGTGTATCGTATGTGATGCTGCTGGTGAAGAACCTGCTATATTTCTGCACCATCTCTGTCTTACTGTGCAAGAGAAGATCTGCAGACAAGAAAACACCTTAGGAACAAACTCACTGATCAAATCATCCAAACATCAAACATAAAGAGCTTGTTATACATTTATTTGCTTATTTTCTGTCATCAGGTCAGTCATTGCTTAGCTCAGCATTCTTTCTATTGCTTTTTTTTTGCATATTTTGAATATGACAATACAGTTTAATAGAGCTATACAATCTAAAAATAAGTATTGATAAGATCTGTTACTTTTCAACCACTTGTTCATCTTCTTGTGCTACCTTTTAAGACTTGCTTAGTTTAACACCAGTCATATAATAAAATCTCATGTGATGACAAAAAAACATGTTCATCTGCATAATTATATATAGACTTTTTTAATGTTATGAATTTAGACTATTTTACACATTTTTCTCTTTTATAAATCCAGCAGTTTATGTTTTAAAGTAATTAAGATTTTATAAAAGATGCTTCTTTTTGGTTGGGCCTGCAGTCCAGATCTGTGTCCTATTAAAAATGTTTGGTGCAGAATGAAGATGAGAATCAGACCACAGCGACCAAGCAAGAATGGAGAAAAAGGTTTTTTTTTTGTGTTTTGCAGGCTAAATAGTTTTGTTTATATTTACAAAACGCAGTACAGTAAATTGCTTAGTTTAAAGACAGCTCGAAGGCCATCAAACCTCCACCAGCTGGAAGCTTTAAGAGAGGCGTCAGAAGCTTGTTAATGGTTGGCTGTGGGTGAATATTAGTGCATGAGGATTATTTGTCAAGAGAACTAATTTTTGTTCATTTAAACAAAAAATAATGTCACAATTGTTATCAATATTGCTTGTACGCATCAATAAAAATCTTCTGTTTGCTGAGACTTTTGTTTGTATATTTTATATATATTTTATTCTATACACATCACTATAATACCATTCAAGCTGGGGTAGAGGGTTAAATATATAGATTGCATCTTTGTGTATACAGTATGATCTATAAATAAACGCTATAAAATGTATTATTATGGTATTATTACTGCATGACATGGCAGCTTTTTTTAACACCAAACAAGTGTAATATGACCAAGTTTGTGTTTGGTGACTTCTGATTAACAAAAATAGTAATAATAATAATGCAATACACTTATTATTAAATATAATTAAATTATAAGCTGTGCATTGAATTATCCTGTAATTATATATAGTTATATAGACAATATAGATTTGTATGATGAACTTTGAGAGAGAAGCAGGTGTATAAGAAGTGACTGATGGGAGTTATTCAAGTACACTTTATGGAACAGATTTTGTTGCAGAAACGTTTTTACATAGTGTACGTTCTTGTTATATAACTTATTAATATAGACATATGTAAATTTATTTATCTAGATTTAACGTATTTGATCATTCTAACTTGTAAAATCAGATCTATAAGGGAGTTTTATCAGAAGAATTAGTTTGTGTGTGACTATGACTACTACTACTCCTGCTATACTACTACGGCTACTACAAAGTGTTTAGTTGATTAATCATCACTGGTATTAGATTCTCTTTTTTATACTAAACTAAATAAAGCGTTTAAAGGTTATTTTTCAGCTTAGAATTTTATATTACTATTATAATATTCTATTACAGTTATAGCAATTTGTCCTAGTGTGTATGTAATGTAATAAATGAAAATAAAAAAACACAAAAACAGGTCTCTCATGAATAAGAAGCTGCTGTAACACGTGTCACACAAAATCTGCTGTCCAAATAAATTGATTGGTGTCTTAAAGCTTAAATAAAGTTTGTTGTTGATCTCAGAGCCTTTTGGAAAACAGTTTGCAACAACCATTTTTCTTTTCTGTTTTTTTATATTAGTTTTAGTAAGTAAATGACTGTTGTGTACCTCAGTGATTATAATGGAAACTGATGTGAAAGGAAAGTGTGGTGGGTTTTACATGTACAGGGTGTTTACTGGAGAAAAAAACACATGCAGCCGTTTCACCACAGTTGAGCTGATAAACTATTAGCTGCGGCTGTGTGTTTATTGTCTCAGCTCGTTTGTGGTTATAATCCCCCCCCCCCCCCCAATGTTAGTAAGTGTTGCAAAATCTGTAATTCTGAATAAATAATGCAATCATTTAATGGTGTCATGTTATATTTTCCTTGTCTTATATTGCATTTTGTATGCGTAACAATAGAAAAACAAAATTAACTTGAAATACACAAAAAACGCTTTAATTAAAACAAATAATTTCACATTTCCACATATGCATATAGAATCACTTCACATAAAAAAGGCATTAACCGTTTCTTTCTAAATTATCCAAAAGGTTTACAGTCCAAGATACAAATTAGATACAGAAGCCCTCAGTTGTAAGCATGACCATAAGTATTGACACAATAAAGTCATTATGGAAAACAATAAAAATAAAAAAGACTTTAATGAACACCAGATCATTGTAAATATCATCTAAAAGAGATGCACATTTATAAATCTAAAGAAATATTCTTGTCTAATAAATGCAGTTTTAAATCATGCAAGATTGGATAAGCCCTTAATATTGGCAGGTAAACAAACTGTTCTAAATATTTTATAGGTAATACAGAATTTTCTATAATACAAATGTAAATGTTACAGATATAGACTGATGACTGTCATGTTAAAATGCTCATTATGACTATGAAAGAATAATGGAGAATAATGAATGTCAGATTCTGAACAACCTAAAAACAGTGGTTGCACCGCTACAACTTGAGCTACATTTACATTTACAGCATTTAGCAGATGCCTTTACCCAAAGTAACTTTCTATTGTAGCTAATTACATAGTAAGCAATTGTGGGTTATTTGTGGGTCCTTTCTCAGGGGCCCAGTAGTGGCAGCTTGGTGGTGGTGGGGCTTGAATCAGTGACCTACAGATTACTAGTCTAGAACTTTAACCTTAATCCATTTAAGCTTAGTTAATCAACTGTGATTCACATATTCTGGATAATTTCATGTTTTACACATACAAGGCATAAAAAAATCACAACGAGCATTAATGTACATCAGTGCAAGGCAAGCATATTAAGAATTCATATATATATATTCATTCTAACCATGAACTCTGTCCTTCAGCGTGGCGTAAACATCTGTGCATTTGGTGCAAATAATAAAAAAGCAGAACATGACACGGATTGTTATATTGCAAACTAAAAAAACAAGATTGACCGATCAACCCTCAAAGTCACACTGGATGATCAGTTACAGAAGTCAGTCTACTGAAGCAGCTTGATGTCGAGTCCGACGTCCCTCCTGACTGAAAAAGCAGAGATATTTACACAGGGTCGCACATTTTGGCAAAGAAAAATGGTTAAGCACCAAAAGCTACTGAGCCACAACTAAAACCCACAATAATTTGTGTCAGTTCAATTGTTCAACTAGTCTGATACTCCACATAGTAAAAGAGGAACCACAAGTATTAATCCTTGGACCAATGCTACTCAAAACTTTATTTAAAAATATAAAAACATAAATTTTTGGACATATATATACACTATGGACAAAAGTATTGAGACACACCTTCTAATTATTACATTCATGTGTTTTAGCCACAACAAATGCGAACATGTAATAATTATGTGGTTTAAAAAAAACTCCAATGGACCGCACCGTAGTCCTGACCTCCGCCTCACTGAACAGCTTTGGAATGAAGCGAAACATCAAATGAGGCTTTCTTGACCTACAGTAGTGACCAGCTAAATGTTTGTTTAAATAATTGGGCACAAATTCCCACAGACATATTTCAAGTCTTTTGAAAAGTCTTCTCAGAAGAGTGGCTTTTGTTCTAGCTAAAAAGATCACAGAGGTCAGTCTATTTTTAATACAATTTGTTTTTTAAATGGGATGTCCAACAAGCATAGGTACAGGTGTTCCAATACTTTTGGTCATGTAGTGTATCTTAACCCAAAACTGAGATAAAATAGAGAGCATAACAGGATGTCAATTGCTTAACTGCATTATGCAGGACAGCTTTCTCAAACTGCCTTTTCTTTTTATCTTAATTACATCACAGGTCTGTACGTGGCTCTTGATGTACCTGTTAGACGATGGGTTTCTCAATGTCATGTTTATCATCCAGTTCTTCATCAGAATCTAAAAACAGAAAAGATTTATTTTAAATAACAGCACACATCTGTATGTAGTACACACTCACATGACACGGTATGAATTTAATCTGGCCAAACTTTTTTTTTTTTTTCAGGACACTTTTAGTGAATCTAATCAAATTCCATTATCAGGTGATATAACTGACCTGGCTGTATACAATATTTAGAAAAGTTGTAGTAATTTAATTTATATTTCATTAATTGCATTTTCATTATGCTTCATCCTGGTCAGAGTATCCCCTACAGAAACACTGGGCAAAAGGCAGGAATATCCTGGACACCCCGTCCACCCCCAAGACACAGCCAATCGTGTGTGTAGAAGTCTGGCCCGGTCCATAGCACCTCTGAGATTTAAACCCGGATCTCAGCTGTGGTGGACTTCAACAATGTGGACTCAAGCTGAAACAAGTAAAGACTGAACTGAACACATTCAGAAGACTGAGGTTTCATTCTGAGGTGAAATGATTGTGCACCTGGATTATCATGACAGTATTTTCAGGAAATTCTCTCTGTGGTTCAACAGTCGAGTAATATCACGTGCACACTCTAATAAAGAACGTTATCTAACAGCAACTTTTTTTTCCAAAAATTATTATATGAGGTGTCTACATACAAACATGACTGGCTAAGTCTGGGGGTGGCCAAAGCGCCAAAATGAATGGGCGTCCTGTCCAGGGTGTGTTACTGCATTGCACCCAGTGATTCTGAGGAAACCAGACCAAACCTGAGCCTGACCAGGATAAAGCAGCAAAAAACATTAAAATGAAATTCCATTATTCATAATAAGTATGATTAGTCTAACAGTGTCATTATTAATCATAAATACAACATTAAATGATTCTGTAACATTTCCCAACTTTAAAACCTTAACATCTTGCCATCATACCAGGGTGGACTAAAGCAACAAAAGCAATTCTGGTCTTCTTTGTGACCCAATGCTCTGTATACACTTTTTATAACTAACAGCACGCCAAAATAAAATACTTTTGGTTCTAATAATAGTAAATAGGCTTAGAATGTCAGTGGTGTTATTGACCCACTGGGCGTCTACACAGACATGATTGGCCTTGTCTTATTTAGAAATGAAGTGGTCTGCACATCACAGCACTGACCTTAATGTCCTGTTGAGCATGATGGATGATAGTGATTGATCCTTACCTGCCACAGACTCTGGTGGGGAGTAGAACTGACCATCTGAGAGAGGTCCTGGATGTATGAGTGGAGCTCTGTCTAAGATACTGGGTACTGTCAGATATCCTGTCACACACACATACACACATCAGTCTTAGGGGGTAATGTTCTGGACATTATACGTCTGTCTTTAAGAGAAAAATGCCCCTTAAATTCAGTAATACATATACACTATATGGCCAAAAGTAACTGGACACCTGAGTTAAAATATAGTGACCTCTATGTGATCTTTTCCGCTATAACAGCAGCCACTCTTCTGAGATAGCTTTTCTTCATGTCTTTATAATCCTGGCTTTGTGCACAGGTGCACAGACATGTTGGAACTGGAAAGGGCCTTTCTTAAACTAATAAGGCAAATTTGGAAGCATATAATTACTGTAATAAAACTGAGTTATTACACCTGATAGCAGTTGTTATGGTTAAAAACACATATTATTTTAATTATTAGAAGGGGTGTCCCAATACTTTTGTCCATATAGCGTAGTATAAGACTCACTGTTCTCATCCCTGGTCTCCTGGGGCAGAACTTTGAAGTCGAGAAGCCACGTCTCTATCCACACCAAAATGAACGAGATGATGGGCAGCAGGTAACCGAACGCGCCCTGAGAGAGGAGCTGGACAAAAACAATGAACACTATATACAGTCAGGTGCTGAATTATGGGCAGACTGGGTTTAATTTATTAATGTCACATTAAATCACACATTTTATTAGAATACATGCATTCAAAAGAAATGAAAGCACATTTACAATGCTGTATCAGTTACTGGTATTCCTGCATTTTGTGCAGTTATGTCGATAAAAGGAATTATTCTCCTACGATACTTTATAAATACTATAGGAACTCAGTGGTGGAGGGCCGTCGTAACAGACCCCCAATTCTACAAGTGGTTTTGAAGCCTGGACAACGTAATCTGCCATCAGAAAACTAAAATGCTGTGTGTTCCTGACCCTTAACCTCATATTGTTTCGTGACGAGGCCTTCACCTTGAATGAATGAAATATGGCTGGTCTGTACTACAATTGTGTTATACTGCCATCCTGTGGAATCCCCACACAGTACTTGACTATGCTGAACAGTGTGGGGTTATATTGATGTCTGAGAGGTTACTTCTCGTTACTTGCTTTAATGCTTGAATCTAATGTTGTTACAGTGCTATAAAAATTATGTGCTTTTTTTCCTGATCATCTCTGTAACTGTATATTTGCCTGGTCTGAAAGATTCTGACAGAGGGTGCTAAAGTGGCACCGTGGTAAGACATGCAAGCCCACCAGTGCTGAGATCTCGAGCTCTGCTATCAGCCAGTCGGGCACCTACACCGACCCATAATTAACTGTGTGTCTGTAAGGGGCGGGACAATGAGTGACTGCAAGTACAGTCTTTGCTGGCTGAACAAAAGTGCCGGCAAATGTAAAAAGTGAGCAATTTGTTTTCGACAGCACTGTATGTTTTTATTTTGCTAAGGAAAAAAATTGGAAGATAAAATCTGAAACGTACCTTTGATATAATAACCTTTGCAATTAAGAAAGCACTGGTGATCAGTGTAGTTATCTGTAAAGAAAGGGGAAATCATATCTTTAAACATGTTACAACATAGTAAACAACCAACTAATTGTTTTTAAACACCAGTATACACTATTTACCCAAAAGTATTTGAACACGTCCTGTTGGAAGTCGAACTTTAAAAACGAATGGTATTAAAATAGAGTGACCTTATGTAATCTTCAGCTATAACAACAGCCGTCTTCTAACAAGGCTTATCAAAAAGCTTTGACTTTGAGAATTTGTCTGGGGGAATTTGTGCCCATTCAGTCAAAAGAGATTTGTATGGCTGGGCACTGATGTCGGTCAAGAAAGCCTCAACTGATGTTCCGGTTCATTCCAAAGCTGTTCAGTGGAGCTGAGGGTCAGGACTCAGTGCAGATCACTGAAGTTGCTTTAAACTGAGCTTATAGAGCTTGCTTTGTGCACAGGGGCACCATCATGCTGGAATAGGATAGGGCCTTCCCTAAACCAATGCTGCAATGTTGGAAGCATATCATTTTCTTTATATAAATGTATTGTTGCACCTGCTTGCAATTGTTGTTGCTGAAACACATGAACTCAAAAATTAGAAGGGGTGTCCCAATACTTTTGTCCAAAGTGTACGCGCACACACACACACACACACCCTTACACACACACACACACCCACACACACACCCACACCCTTTCCCTTTTCTGCAGCTGTACAAGCCTCTACTCTTCTATGAACGCTTAATGCAATATATTGGAATGTGTCTGTAGGAGAAAAATAATTGCTTGCAGTTGTTCCAATTTATTGCAAACACCTTTTATCCTTAAGGTGTTTGATGGGGTTGAGGTCAGGACTTGCTTGCTGGAGTTCTTCCAGACCTAACTCATCAACAACCATGACAACCATGTCTACATGTGCACAGGGGTGCAGTCATGATGGTTTTGGAATGGGATGTCCATCAAGCTCGGGTTTGAGTGTTCACATAGTGTATAGTGTTAAGACATGTAAGTGTGGGTATACATACCGCAATGGCCCACCAGTGACGCAGTCTACACACTGCATATGCCAGGATCAAGCTTGCAAATCGGAACACAGCCAAAACCTAGAACGAAAGCAGAGAATGTGGACTGAAGAGACTTGTGCCTGAGCAAGATATAAAAATGTTCCTAAAGGCAAGCTAAGGCAACGCACAATTACAAAGATAGAAATCAAGAATTTGGTTTTTAATGAATATGTTGGCTGCTTGGGGCACTGAGACAAAACTGCATGTTACACACAGAAACTCTGCAGGAATTCATACATTGCTACTTGTTAAATATCGAATTGCTTCAAAAGTTTACATACACTTGTAAGGGTCGGGTTAGTTATCTTCGAATTTTATTTCTTTGAATTTTATGTTTGTTTGTTATTTTCCAACTGACTGGCTGGAGGTGCACGGATAGTGCAGTGGTCTATAACACTAGCCCACCACCACTGAGATCCAGGTAGGAATCTCACTTGTGCTATCGGCAGGCCAGGTGTCCACACAGACATGACTGACATTATTACAACTACTGATATTGTAATATTAGGTCACAAATCTAGATAAAGACGATTAAAAGCTAATATCATGTCTGCAATACAGCCCACATTCTCAGCACAAGGAAAAATTAAAGGCCCCTTTATGGTTAGTGGATCATTAAAAAAAAAAACAGTTTGTAAAATGATTAATTGACCTTATATTAAAGTCAATTAAGTCACAATTATTTCTTATTTTATTTATTTTATTTTATTCTACTTTTGGTCTTTGCACAGAATAAAATGAATATATACTTACAAAAATATCAAAAAAGGAATTGTGGTAGTCGTAATGTAACACCTCCTTTATTAGGCTGGCTTGTATTCCTCCATTGACCTAAAGCAAACCAAAAAGGAGAACAAATCATAAGTTCATCTATATCTATATACAGTGGGGCCAAAAAGTATTTAGTCAGCCACTGATTGTGCAGGTTCTCCTACTTAGAAAGATGAGAGAGGTCTGTAATTTTCATCATAGGTTCACTTCAACTATGAGAGACAAAATGAGAAAAAAAAATCCAGGAAATCACATTGTAGGATTTTTCAAGAATTTATTTGTAAATTATGGTGGAAAATAAGTATTTGGTCAATAACAAAAGTTCAACTCAATACTTTGTAACATAACCTTTGTTGGCAATGACAGAGGTCAAACGTTTCCTGTAAGTCTTCACCAGGTTTGCACACACTGTAGCTGGTATTTTGGCCCATTCCTCCATGCAGATCTCCTCTAGAGCAGTGATGTTTTGGGGCTGTCGCTGGGCAACACGGACTTTCAACTCCCTCCACAAATTTTCTATGGGGTTGAGGTCTGGAGACTGGCTAGGCCACTCCAGGACCTTGAAATGCTTTTTACGGAGCCACTCCTTCGTTGCCCGAGCGATGTGTTTGGGATCATTGTCATGCTGGAAGACCCAGCCACGTTCCATCTTCAATGCTCTCACTGATGGAAGGAGGTTTTGGCTTAAAATCTCACGATACATGGCCCCGTTCATTCTTCCCTTAACACGGATCAGTCGTCCTGTCCCCTTTGCAGAAAAACAGCCCCAAAGCATAATGTTTCCACCCCCATGCTTCACAGTAGGTATGGTGTTTACTCAGCATTCTTCTTCCTCCAAACACGACGAGTTGAGTTTTTACCTAAAAGTTCCATTTTGGTTTCATCTGACCACATGATATTCTCCCAATCCTCTTCTGGATCATCCATATGCTCTCTGGCAAACATCAGACGGGCCTGGACATGTACTGGCTTAAGCAGGGGGACACGCCTGGCACTGCTGGATTTGAGTCCCTCTCGGCGTAGTGTGTTACTGATGGTAGCCTTTGTTACTTTGGTCCCAGCTCTCTGCAGGTCATTCATCAGGTCCCTCCGTGTAGTTCTGGGATATTTTGCTCACCGTTCTCATGATCATTTTGACCCCACGGGATCGAGGGAGATTATCAATGGTCTTGTATGTCTTCCATTTTCTTACAATTGCTCCCACAGTTGATTTATTCACACCAACCTGCTTGCCTTTAAGGAATGAAATGTTCACTGTGGAAGCACTTCTGTAAGTCGCTCTGGATAAGAGCGTCTGCTAAATGCTGAAAATGTAAATGTAAATGCCTATTGTAGATTCACCAGCCTGGTGCAGGTCTACAATTTTCTTCCTGGTGTCCTTCGACAACTCTTTGGTCTTGGCCATGGTTGACTGTTTGAGGCTGTGGACAGGTGTCTTTTATACAGATAACGGTGTCAAACCGGTGCCATTAATACAGGTAACGAGTGGAGGACAGAAAAGCTCCTTAAAGAAGAAGTTACAGGTCTGTGAGAGCCAGAAATCTTGCTTGTTTATTATTGACCAAATACTTATTTTCCACCATAATTTACAAATAAATTCTTTAAAAATCCTACAATGTGATTTCCTGGATATTTTTTTCTCATTTTGTCTCTCATAGTTGAAGTGTACCTATGATGAAAATTACAGACCTCTCTCATCTTTCTAAGTAGGAGAACCTGCACAATCAGTGGCTGACTAAATACTTTTTGGCCCCACTGTATCTCTATTTATCCATCCATCCAACCATCCATCCATCCAGGGGCAGCACAGTGTCTCGGTGGGTAGCACTGTCGCCTCACAGCAAGAAGGTCCTGGGTTCAATTCCCAGTTGAAGTGGTGCAGGTTCTTTCTGTGAAGAGTTTGCATGTTCTCTACGTGTCTGTGTGGGTTTCCTCTGGAAGCTCCGATTTCCTCCCACAGTCCAAAGACGTGCAAGTAAGGTGAATTGCAGATACAAAACTGTCCATGACTGTGTCTGACATTAAACTTGAACTGATGAATCTTGTGTAACCAGTAACTATCTGTCCTGTCACGAATGTAACCAAGAGTGTAAAATATGATGTTAAAATCTATCTGTGTGTGTGTGTGTGTGTGTGTGTGTGTATATATATATATATATAAACAGGACATGCAAGAGCAGCATGTGTTTAGATTGCGTGTGTACAATGGAATCTCTGGTTTTTCACACTACACTCTTGCAAAGTGTGAATAAAGGCAGAGCTAATGTGCAACTGTAAAACCTACATTGAGCTCAATGATCCAAAGCAGAGAGATGAAGAGTAGGTCGAAGGTCACAAACAGACAGAAGGTCCTCCTAACGTCGGAGATGCACTTTTTCTCTCCACTCTCGTATGATTCGATGTGACCAGACAGCGGGGTGGAGCTGATGGAGCCTGCGAACCTTGCCTGGGACTCCAGGCTGCTGCACTGGCTGGCCATGACCCGTCACTCGCACCAGGCCACGCCCAGTGTTTCCTCTCACAAGTTGAGAGAGCTGTGACCAGCAGCCATGTTTAGTAAAACTGAAACAGAGAGACACACGAGTGAGACATTTTACACCAATGTAGCACATTTTATTAAGGCAGAGTGGTTAAAATGTCACATGACAGCAGAATACTGCTAAAATGTTTAAGTGTATTGTATTGTATAAGTGATATTAAAATTCTAAAGGCTGTAATGAAGGCAGTTGTATTTTCACCTGTAACTACAGTAACTATCTTGACATACACACCTTTGTCATTTTACGAGCAATAAAGGTTTATTATGTAACTGAAAGGAGGAATGTAACTAGTCAGACCTGACATGTGTTGATTTAACATTTGCTTTGATCACATTCCTTTACTGTATCTGTTTCACTATGTTCTTTGCAAATGTCGAATATATTTACAATAGTAAAAACAATCAAATGTAGCACATTAACTTTATAAAACTACAAGTTAGCACAAGTAAAAACCCTTTTTCAGAGCATAAGTGACCCATTACAACACACTGCTGCACCAACCAAGCGCCAAAGAGATTTAATTTTCTTATGTAAATATGCACTTTAATTGAAGGTTTAATCCCTCTTGTATTCCAGTATTAATATAGGGTTAATTATCCAAGCCTGTCTGTCTTTCTCTTTCAATTATCTTCTCTAAAGACTTGTGTTTGTTTGCATAATTTTAAACCTCTGAAGTACTTGCTCTGGCTCTCGGGCACTTTTTCCGGGACAGGCACTAAGAGCACACTGATGGATGCACCTCCCAAAGGCTAGACTGTTCTGCTATCCCCCAATCCCCCAAGACATAGCCAATCATGACTGAGTAGATGCTCAACCAGTCGATAGCACAGTTGTGATTCAAACCCTGTATCTTAGCGGTAGTGGGTAAGTGTGATTTATCACTTCGCCTCCTGAGCACAATCAGGAAGCATCATTGACAGAACAATGAATTCTGCTTTAGACTATTGTTAGTGCAGCCAGTATGGAATTATCACTCTAGTTCTAACCGTGATGACTCAATGGAAATAGAGTTCAGTCGCCCTTCCTATCTAGGCCAGTTCTCCTTGTCTATGATGGTTGTTGATCATTCACTATCAAAATCCCTTTAAATTGATTACATCATCTGACCCCACAGCGAGAGAAGTTACAGCCCTTCCTGATTTGCTTTTTCATTTGGTAAATAAGTCAAAGTCAAGTCTTCCCGGTGTGGTGGAGACACCCTTGTTTGGACCTGTTATTATGATAACGATACCACTGAGAGCAACAAAGTAAGCCAGTCAGACACCTTTGGGTTCACACTGTACATTTCTTACACAACAATTCAAAGCACTAGAGCAAGAAACAAAAATCAAGGTTTTGGACTAAAGTGGCTTAGTCAAAGTTCTGAATAAAACCCCACTGAGATTTTGCGGCAGGGAAATTCAGAAGAAGCAAATTACAGAACTGCACGGTAATTTGGATTAATACTAGGTTTAAAAAGAATGCAGGGCACTTCCTCACCACAAAAACAACACAGCAAGATATTCCCGGCATTAAAGAAGTAAAACTGGATCGTTAGCAGAAAGTGATGACTATATTTTACAGTGACCGTGACTCAGGTCTTTATATAGAAGATCACTTTATGCATAATATGGACACAAGTATTAGGACACCCCTTCCTAATAAAAATTTGTGTTATTACGTCACAACAATTGCTTACAGGTGTAATAAACCGGTGATATAAAGTGAAATTATATGCTTCTGACTTTGCAGCAACAGTTTAGGAAAGGTCCTTTCCTGTTCCAGCATTACTGTGCACAAAGCAAGCTCTATAAAAAAGAAGAAACTCCAGTGGTCTACAAAGAGCCCTGACCTCTGCCCCACTGAACAACTTTTTGGCCAACATCAGTGCCCAGTCATACAAATGCTCTTTTGACAGAATGGGCACAAATTCCCACAGGCATATTTCAACATCTTGCCTTTACAAGAAAGGGATAACATTGAGGTCACTTTATTTTAACAGCATTTGATTTTGAAATGGGAGGTCCAACAAGCACATAATCAGATGTCCACATGCTTTTGAACATAAAGTGTACACAAATACAGAAGACTAAGGACAAATAAAGTATTTACAACATTGTACATACACATATACATATTATGTGTGTGTACATTTCCAAGCTAGCATATTTTCTATAAAAAAAAACTACAATAAACAAACTGAATTCAAGGCAGTCTTCAAGTCCCTTGTAAGTGTATGTTAATATACACTGATCAGCCATAACATTAAAACCACCTCCTTGTTTCTACATTCCATTTCCATTTTATCAGCTCCACTTACCATATACAAGCACTTTGTAGTTCTACAATTACTGACTGTAGTCCATCTATTTCTCTACATACTTTTTTAGCCTCCTTTCACCCTGTTCTTCCACAGTCAGGACCCCCACAGAGCAGGTATTATTTAGGTGGTGGATCATTCTCAGCACTGCAGTGACACTGACATGGTGGTGGTGTGTTAGTGTGTGTTGTGCTGGTATGAGTGGATACAGCAGCGCTGCTGGTGTTTTTAAATACCGTGTCCACTCACTGTCCACTCTATTATACACTCCTAGTTGGTCCACCTTGTAGATGTAAAGTCAGAGACGATCGCTCATCTATTGCTGCTGTTTGAGTCGGTCATCTTCTAGACCTTCATCAGTGGTCACAGGACGCTGCCCACGGGGCGCTGTTGGCTGGATATTTTTGGTTGGTGAACTATTCTCAGTGCAGCAGTGACAGTGAGGTGTTTAAAAACTCCAGCAGCACTGCTGTGTCTTATCCACTCATACCAGCACAACACACACTAACACACCACCACCGTGTCAGTGTCACTGTAGTGCTGAGAATGATCCACCACCTAAATAATACCTGCTCTGTAGTGGTCCTGGGAGAGTCCTGACCATTGAAGAACAGGGTAAAAGCAGACTAAAAAGCATGCAGAGAAACAGATGGACTACAGTCAGTTGTAGAACGACAAAGTGCTTCTATATGGTAAGTGGAGCTGTTAAAATGGACAGTGAGTGTAGTATGCCTAGCTTATAACTTGCATGTCAAACTAGTACACAACCAACACACCTTTATTAATTACATAGTGTAGGTGGGTGGTAGGTAGTGTGTGTATGCGGATTGGAACACAGCCAGATACACAGTAATGTAAACATTTATCGCGCTAGCCAGCTGTTTATTAACACAGCTAATAACAAACACGCTAACCGAATGGTGTGATATATCTATTATATAATAATAGTAATAATTTAGCAGTAATGTGTAGGTGTTGTGCCGCGCTGTTTACTTACCTTCACTTTGAAAGCATCTAATAATCCAATTCCTTCACAAACATCCAGTCTAACTAGCAAATCTATCAAGCTAATGGTAATGAAAATTAAAACTAGCCGGTAGCACTAAGCGTTTTCTTCTAAAACGTTAAAGCTCATCTCCTGCCAGTGTTTGTTATTTTATTGCTCTAAATAAATGGAGGATTCTAGTCAAGTACACTGGTCCTCCCTCAGTCAACACACAACTGAAACTTCACTCCTGTGGTTCGCTAGCATGACAGGAAATCTCTTTTGTGAAGAGGGAATTGTGGGATTTGTAGTCCCTCTTCTAAAGAAAACTACAAAGTCCCTTTAAAACCTGTTTCATAATTAAGGCTGCCAAAAGATTATTATTATTTTGCTGGATTATTTGTTGCCTCATTGTTGCCTTAATGCCTTTAGCTGCTAGAAACCCACATTTTGAGAAGGGTCTGGGTGCAGACATGCACTCACAGCCTGACATGATGCACCCCAACACATTCATGACTGTAAATTAAATGGAATTTGATGATATGTGGATTTACATTTACATTTTTGCATTTGGCATTTAGCAGACGCTTTTATCCAAAGCGACTTACAGAACTGTGACAGTATGTTGTCCAGTGGCGGCTCCTGCCAAATCTCTCAGGGGGGGCAATTGTTGCGATGATGGCCAAGGTGACCCGTTCAATGGGTAAATTAAAGCTTAAATAATTAACATCTTAAGTCATCTGTCAGTTTGCCCTCACAAATAACTTTGAACATAGAGAGAGACCAGCTTTACCATTAATCATAAAATTACGTAAAGCTTTCACCCTAACAATTTAATTCAGTCTTCATCAGACAGCATTTTATTTTAGGTGCAGCAGATCCAGAATAAAGATTGGCATCGGGGCTGATGTGCAATGAATAAAGAAGTACAATTAAACAATTGGGGAGATACAATAAGTGCAATCATAATTCACAATTTAAAAATTACATTACTTACTTGTAATTTACTTGTAACTATGATTTCCCCTCCTTTGTAGATATTTGCTTGATGTTTAAATTTGGTCTGGGTGGTCCTAATTCTTAAGTTGCTAATTTATCCTGATTACTACGACGACTGAAAGGCATTTCTCTTAATGACACGATGGAGTTGCTCCGAACTGAGGTGATGGTAGTCATGGTGACGAGATCGCTACACCAGGTTACGTGTGATGCAAGCACATAAGTGCGAGCCCTCCCGGAACCCATTCAGATTGTATTGCAGCGCCTGCAGTTCGAAAAAAAAAAAGAGTCTATGAGAGCAATCCGGGGCGATTTTCAATCAGACTGAAATCGCCCAAAAAGGGGCGGTACTGTGCGGAACACAACTCGACGCTGATTGGACTATGATATTCAGAGGCAAGACAGACTGTCCAGAACAGTCAGAGCTGTGATAGAAAAATTTCTTCTTTCACCCTTTGGTGGTGCGTCGCCCGATGGAGCTTAAACCAGCATTACCATTTTGATTACCAGTCCAGTACCTTAATCGCTAAGCTACAATTTGCAAAAGGCAAATATACTTTTGGGCTTCATGAATAAAGTGTCTGTTTTATTAGCAGAAACAGTAAAAAGCTACTGTTGACATTGAAAATACAATAATTAGGTTCATTAAGTGAAGATGAAGATTCCTCTTGACTCTTTAAGGAGAAACAGAGAAATGGCCATTAAAATGGTAAGAGTGCTTGTCTGCAGCAAGACACTGTAAGAAGACCAGCAGTTACATTTTCAGCATTTAGCTAGCTAGCTAGGGTTAAGGGCCTTGCTCAGGGGCCCAACAGTGGCAACTTGGTGGTGGTGGGGTTTGAACTGGCAACCTTCTGATTACTAGTCCAGTATCTTTACCACTGAGCTATCACTGCCCAGCAAACTCAACTGATTAATAAGGCAAAATTCCTTTGATAAACTGATTTTATTGTTTTGAGTATGTATACAAGTACGTATATGTGTATGTGACAAGGAAATCATACAACAGGTAATATTAATTAAATTAAAAACAACAAGTACTTTGTTTAAATAATTTATAAAAAAACATGCAATATCAGGTGCATAATGGAATAAATTAAGAACATTTTTCTTTATTGGTTATTAGTGCTACTGTAATACTGGCCTAACATGCTGGATCTGGACTGGATTTTCCACCCCCTTTCACAAACTGTGTGAGGATAGTTGTCAGTACTGGACCAGCATTGCTATACAAATTTTCCATATCAATATCACATTGCAAATAAAAAACATCCTTAGCAGAAACAGGTGCAGACTAAGTTAAGTCACTTAGGTTATATAAGCCTATGTTCATTTATTTAAGTTTGATGAAAAATCTATTTTGTAAACATTATACCATAAAATAAAAGGGAATAAATCAAGCTTGCATGTACAGTATGTACAAAATCCACTTCCAGAAAAGTTGGGACATTTTGTAAAATGCAATAACTGACTCGAATACAAAGAAATGACTTTTGATGTTTTGGCTGACCAGCTTGATTGTTTTTGTTTTTGGAAATATAATCAAAATTTAATTTTGATACCTGTAACACACAAAAAAGTTGGAACATTGGCAAAATAAGATCCCTTTAAAATGCTCCACAATAAGCAGATGGATTGGTTGGATTTGCTGAGTGGCGCCATATTCACAGGCTGATAATGGGATTCAGTGGGTTTTAATACAATTAAGAAGTTGTAATTAATATGTAGGGTGATGTAACTAAGTGGTAAATACGCCTCTGTCCTATCTTTTTTGATTGTGTTGAAGGCATCAAATTTACATTTTTTACATTTACATCTTTAAATGTACAAAATACAATTACAGTTAAATAAGTAAAAACATTAAAACCTTTTCATTAAATAAATAAGTTAAATAAAATGGTAAGAATTTTAATAAATCCCAGTTTTACTGCATTTTACAAAATGCAAAATGGGGTTTGTGTGCATGGTTTCTGGTGCATTCATGTGCAATTATGTTTAAGGCATATATGTTGTTGTGTTTTTCCTCTTAAAAAGCAAAGTTTAATATGTTTACTCTCCATGTGTGCTATATGCAAAACATTTAATATGCAGGAATAAGAAGCTCAGCAGACAGAGACCATCCGTTCAGGTACAGCGAACTGACAGGTGCTGGGTGGGGTGAAAACTTCAGGGTCACTGATACCCAGCTTTAGGTCAAAAAAGCGAGTGGAGGTGGTCACGCTGCTGTTCTTGGTGTAGGTCTCGTGCACAGGGTAGCAGTCCTTCAAAGTATACACACCCACCCAGGTCTCATCTGTGAGGACAACACAAATTATGATATATTAATACATATGTGCTTCTTGTAACTTTTTTTTGTTAGTTGTGATAGTTGGTTGTTTTGCACCCAGAAGTAGAATGAGAGGCTATGCCACAGTTTACAACCTGGTACTGATACAAGGGTGCAGGTAGAAAATGGAAAAACATGAGGGAAAAAGACATTTCATTAAAAAAATTTTACCTCTACAGGCTTACAATTAATTATGTTTAATAGTTAGATGGTTCTTAACCTCCTGTGCAGAAGGACTACTCATAATGTCCACTGGATTCAATCCCAAATGACTCGCGACAGAAGGCGAAGTGCACTAATTATACTGTGGATGCGCTTATTGCAAATCTTTATATAGGAAACCTATGTCATAAGAACCACTTACCTTTGCGAGCCGGTTTTCGGTCAGACCACTCCTGAACCTCGATCATGTCTCCAGGGCCGCCAATAAAATACTGATCTTCATACGTGGAGTTCATTGGGATGTCATACGGATCCCAGGCCTCCGTTAAATTGAGCTTAGCACAAGTCTTGGTGACTTGTTCAATCTGAAAATACACCCCACTTTTGTACAAGTAGATGTACTCAAAGAACCTGGAGAAAGAGAAGAATTGTGAGTCATAAAACACAGGAACAATCTTAGGTCACAAGATCACAAGGTGTTCGATAACATAATCTAGTATTGTCATCTCTACAAACCCTGTTTCTTTTTCATTTTGTAAACTGCAGTAAAATCAAGAATGGTACCTTCACACACATGCAAGTCACTCATGCAATAAGTACTGTCACACCCCATACCATGATGTTTCTTTTCCCAAAAACAAGCTGAAATGTGGACTCATCTGATCAGAGCATATTTCCACTGTTGGTCCATCTGAGATGAGCTTGTGCCCAGAGAACTCTTCTGCAAATTGATGTGTGTATTTTTTTTCACATAATAGACATTCAGGTTGCATTTCTTGATGCAGTGGTGGACCGTCTTATGTGGCAATGGTTTTTAGAAGTACTCTTTGTTAGCAAAAACTGAGCCTTTAGTGGATCCTACTTTTATACCCAATTTATACCCAAAAGTGCACCTGCTTATTGTGGAATGTTTCAAAAAGGCATTACAAATTTAAAATGTGTCTATTTACAAAGAACAATTAAATTGGGCCAAAACACCATTCTTTACTTTGTAGTTGTGTAAATTAAAATAATGGTGCAAGAGAATGAACAAATGGCTTTATGTATTTTGTAATAACAAAGTGTATATAAAATAATAGAAGCAGGATGAATGTAGACTCGTACTTTTTGCAGGGTGTGTGTCCGGTTTTCTGCTCCAGTAATCTGATGCGCTGGTTCGGTGCGTCGTATGAAAGTGTTACTCTTGTATTTCTGCCTGTACTGTGATCATATTCTACAGATCGACCCTCCCATTGTACAGGAGCTAAACACGGCTGCACCGGCTCACCGAGCGAGCTTCTCGTTAATAAAAACACCAGCAGAGTAAAAACAAACATTGTGCAAATCTCGCCACAATAAACGGTGCGGTATATAATGGAAGAAGCGCGTCTGCGCAGGCGCGGAGCCGCACTGATGTAATAGAGCCCGAATTAACGGCCGAATGAAGCCGACAGCGACCGATTAAAGCCGAGAGCGACCGATTAAAGCCGAGAGCGACTGATTAAAGCCGAGAGCTACCGATTAAAGCTCCCCATAGGACTGATGGAAGAGCAGAGGCGGTTTAATGATGACGGGTTTTAACCTGTCACTGTACATCCAACCACAGAATTACTGCCATCATTCATTTATTCATTAGTCTATATAGTCCCCTTTTTAACATGGTTTATTTTAATTATGGGATGCCTATGGGATCTATCTATCTATCTATCTATCTATCTATCTATCTATCTATCTATCTATCTATCTATCTATCTATCTATCTACTGTTTAATACGCTTTTTGATAGTAATTGCATTTCACAGTTAATATATATATATATATATATATATATATACATACTGTATATATATAATATGTTTTATTTTTATTTTATTCTACCCTTTTTTATTTACTCTATTTACTGTACTTACACTGTACTGGAGCTGCTGTAACACTCGAATTTCCCCCATGGGGATCAATAAAGGAATCTTATCTATCTATCTGTCTGTCTGTCTGTCTATCTATTGTTATTGTTATTTGTATTATTATTATTATTAGTTTTATTACTAGTAGTATTAGTATTATTATTATCATTAGTAGTAGTAATAGTAGTAGTGTTAGTATACATATTATTGTGTTATTAATAGTATTAGTAATACTTTTATTAATATTATTATTGGTATCATCATCATTGCCATTACTAGCATTGTTATTATTATTTTTATTATTATTATTATTATTATTATTATTAAGTCCCAATACTATTAATACATATGAAGTGTTTGTTTTTTTACAATATTGAGTTAAAGAAGCAGACTGAAACATAGCAAACAATTGTTGGAGGGTTCGAGTATAAGGCTGCAGAACAACACTGTTACAACTCCACCTGTAATAACACAAGCTCTCTTTGCTTTGCTTTTATTTCTTTACGTTTATTTATAAACGCTCTTTTGTATACGAGTAGTCCAGACTTTAGTCCACTTGAAGGCAGCAGTGCATCACTTTGTTTTGTTCTACCAGAAGAACCAGTAGAAGCAGAAGGAGCTCTGAACGTGAACGCTAGGTGGCGATGTTTCAAACCTGACCAGCTTCATGCGTTTGCTTTTCTTCTTCACGTCCAACATGGTGAAGCCTCAGCGTGGAAACTCTCAGTCTATATCAGAAACGGTTCAAGATAAAATGGTGGAGTCCAGTGATGATGAAGGACCTGAGCAGGTCGCTTTTGATGAGTCGAAAGCAGCAGCTCTGAAGAGCGTTAAAAATGCTCGGGATTCGGTTAAACGGTATTTATCTCATCTGTTCTGATCAAGCTAGCTCACGTGTTAGCGTGTTGCTGTGGATTCTATCCCAAATGACTCGCGACTGAAGGCGAAGTGCACTAATTATACTGCGCATGTTCTTATTGCAAAGCTTTATGTAGGGAACCTAGCTAGTGCGGTAGGGGGGAAATAGAACTCTCAACCCTGCCATTAAAAACACCACGTTATGTTTACATTAATGTAACGTTACAAGTTGGCAATTATAAAAATATGAATAATTTTTATATTTTAATAAAATATAAATGTAATTGTGAATTTTTGTATCTTATATTTGCTTCACAGCTTTTCCAGTGGTTTTATTGTTATACATAAGGAGTTCATAACTTAACGTAATAGTTAATGATTTGCACACAAGTATTCATACTGCATATAGTGTTTTCTGTAATTTTAGGATTTTATTTTTTAATTAGAAATTTAAATGTGTTTTTTTATTAAAGTGGATTTCACTTTTTTTTCACGCACACTGATTTTAGGTTGTATTGCCATTCATAATCAGTATTATGAGAATCACCCAGTTTGTTTGTTTATTAGGATTTTAATGTCATGTTTTACACTTTGGTTACATTCATGACAGGAACGGTAGTTACTCATTACACAAGGTCACACAAGGTTATATCGAACACAGTCATGGACAATTTTGTATCTCCAATTCACCTCACTTGCATGTCTTTGGACTGTGGGAGGAAACCGGAGCACCTGGAGGAAACCCACACAGACACGGGGAGAACATGCAAACTCCACACAGAAAGGACCCGGACCGCCCCACCTGGGGATCAAACCCAGGACCCTCTTGCTGTAAGGCGACAGTGCTACCCACTTAGCCACCGTGCCGCCCCCACCCAGTTTGTTTTGGACTGTGTTCGTATGCTATCCTGATACTAAAATATCAGTCATTTAAATAACATGTACAGATTATAAGCTTTACACAGTACCTACACATTTCCAGGTCTATGGATTTCACAAGGTTTAAAAGCAATTTTAAATATCTGATGGATTATGTTTTACACTGGCAGAAAGGAAATCAGCTCCTCCAGACTCTGCTATAATTATTTACTGTAACATATTTTCACTGCTGACTTGCAAACCTTTAAACTCTCTTCCACTTTGCTGACTCTGCCCATGTCACCATCCATCAGTACAGCCATCTGTAAATGTAAATGACTCTACAGCTACTGTTAACATGTTAATGATTGTATTAGAATGTGTTTATGATATCTAGTTCAGGTACAGCTAAGACAGACTTTTATACTTTACCTGTTTAATAATGTTGTGTGGCATTCTGAGATGAAGTGTTCACCAGATTATAAGACAATCTCTGAAATGTAAGAAATGACACCTGTGCTGTGTTTACTAGGGACAAGGAGTTACTGAAGGAGAAGAGACGAAAAAGACAGGAGTTTTTTCAGGAGCAAAAGGTACATAAAAAAGCATCACAGTTCACAGATATAGCTAATTTAATCAGTTACTGCTTTCTAATTGTAAACTAATGTTGGTAAATTAGACCTAAACAAACTGTGTGAGTGATTTATGCAAATACTTACGAAATATTATGAATAACACATAATTTCTTACATTTTAAAGAAAAACAGACTTTTGCCAGAAACTCTTTTAGAAGAATTGGACACAAAGGCGCAGAAGTAAGTGCTTGTATTGTGCTGAATATGTGACCACACTTGCATATTTTTTACTTTGATTTTCTTTTTGCTATAGTCATTTGGTTTATGCGTTTTTGTTTTTTAGACGGAAGTTAACACATTCTGATGCAGATAATAATAGTGATGATGATGATGAGAAGGAGGAGGAGCAAGTGAAGGTGACCAAACCAAAGAAAGTGCAGAGAAGGTAAAGTGGACTGGTTTACTATGAAATGAGTGTTAGCTTTGTTACAAATTTGACATTATTGAATAGGCATGTGTTGATGCAGCTTGTGTGAGAGGAAATAATTCCAAAAATGGAAAGTTATTGAACAGACAATCATTTCCCATGAGTCACATGATGTCTTGTGATTGTTGGTGGGGAGATATGGTAGAATAATATGGTAAATACTAGACTTATCCTAACAAAATGACCATTTTATCATTATGCCACCAGAGCTGTGTGTGACCATTCAGCATACAGGACTATAAAGTCTAAAGCAATGTGCATATACAGTATGTCCTCATGTTGCACAGATTAAACTGTAATCATGTTGTTTACTTTAGATTGCAGGCTAACTGCAGTGTGATGAGACTGAAGGACGACTCTACTGATACCTCACTACAAAAATCAGCCATGGACTTCATCCAGTCAAGACTGTATGGTTCAGGAAGCCAGAGAACCACCAGTAAGAAGAATAACTTCCCAGCAATACCCCCACATACCTACATAATATGATATAAGGAGTCGTCTGATCATTGTTTTAATGTTTAGCTTTTTAGTCTTTAAAGCTTCAGTACGTTCAGTAATGTGTCCTTAGTGTTGCTTCAGGAAGGGCATCTGCTGTGGCAGTCCTTAACGGGAGCAGGCGAAAAGAATCATTCAGTGTTGCTTACCTGTGAAATCTTTTTTAGATGCTGAGTTTCTGTCACTGGAAAAGAAACGGGGTCTCAATCAAGGAGCTGCTGTGCAGTTTGTTAATAAGAACTGGGGTGAGTGTAAGATTTCATTTTTACAAGGTAGTGATGTTGTATGCTGCTTTTTAGACAAGTCTACATTTGCATGATGAGTTGACCTGAATAGGCAGAATTCACAGAATTCATGCTTGGCAAACTGTCTTTTTTAAGTTGTAGTAGATATGTAGCAGTGCCAGTTAATGTCACCAACCACAGACCAGTGTGTGTATTGGAAAAAAATGCCAAAACAAACAGTAGCTCTAGGATCCAGGGTTCAAATTCCCAGTGGTGCTATCAGTCGGTCAGGCATCTTTATACAGACATGATTAGCTTTGTTTTGGGTAAAGATGGCCTAGGCCCTGTAACGGAAAGGTGGCCTGTCCATTTGCGCCCAGTGATTCCGGGAAAGCCAGACCCGTCGTGACCCTGACCAGAATAGTGGTAGTAAAACATGAAAATAAAATAAAATTAAATCACTATTTTTACTGGATAGTTAAATCCTGTAAAAGCATCTATTAATTAAGTTTGTGTGTTTGTCGATACAGGAAAGGATCAGAAGGCCAAAGCAGAAAAGTCCAACAAGAGGTTCATTCACAAACGCAAGCTCCTCGCCAGCTGAGTGTGCTGATGTTTACCAGGACGTTTTTGGAGTGAAGACATGATCGAGACGGCCGGCTCCTGTTGTTGCTGTATATTTCAGTCAGTGCTGATGAACTTCCTGGTCTCTAAACCAAACACTGAGTCCCTGATCCCGACCTACTGGAGAGAAACGCTTCATTTGATCATGGACGGGGGCTTGTGGCTGAATAAATGCATCATTGACGTTTAACGCCACAAAACCAGCACAAGCTGAAATTAAAATGTTTTTTTTTTTTCATATCTTAAGCTTCTGTCAATGTTTAAAAGATGTTATTTGTGGCCTGACACGTATGTAAACAGAACATTATATGGGAAGCATGCTATTTTCTCACTCACCAGCCATGCCTGAACAGGAAAAGGCCTTCCCTAAACTGTTGCTGCAAATTTAGAAGCTCATCAGTTCCTTTATATAATCGATTTGTTATACCCGTTAACAACTGTTGTGGCTGAAACACATAAATTAATTAATTAAAAGGTGTGTCCCAATACTTGTGTCCATATAGTGTATTATCTGCTCAGGATCTTCTCCCACTGCCAGACTGGACAGAGATCTGGACAAACTGTATCTACATTGTAGGTATGGACAGTAAATTTACATAAAAGGTGAAATGGTGTTTATTCTACAGTATGGAAAAATGAAACCCAACATTTAATATGCAGCAAATCATCATACATTTACAGAAAAATAAACATTCAAAATGACTGGGATTGAATTCTATATTAAAATTGCTCAGACAAGCTCAACTTTCACCTTCCAGACACATAAATTATGGTAAACAAACTGGCAGAACCTTCTGGAGCAGCACTGATGTTTTCTGTAGCTGCTAATCATGTACAACATTTGTTGAATGATTGTTTTACCACCGCTTTGTTCTTTTCAGGGTCACAGTGGGTACGATTCACTGGGCGAAAGGTTGGAAATACTCTGTACAGGTCGCCAGTCCATCACAGGACAAACACACTCGGGGGCAATTTTAATATCTCCTATTAATTTGACTGCTTGTCTTTGAACTGTGGGAGGAAACCCACACAAGCACAGGGAGAACATGCAAACTCCACACAGAAAGCACCAGCTGGGAATCAAACCCAGGACCTTCTTGCTGTGAGGTGACAGTGCTACCCACCAAACCACAGATCAAACATAAGAGAGAACGAATTTGATTTAATTGTGGGTTTAGCCTATTCAGGTCATGCCACATCATCTTAAACTGATTAATTGGGTCAACTGGAATCACAGGTCAGCATAGTTTAATAGCAGATAAGACTGTGTAATGCTCCTTTCAAAATGATTGATAATAAGGATAAACAATGGTGTGGTGACATCTATATCAAGGAAGACAATTCTGCTTTATTCCCCAGACTGCATTTCTATTGATGAATCACACACCATGACCTTGTAGAACTTCCCATTTCAAAACCTTGGGGTTGAATGTGGCGTTAAGCGAATGTTCGCCTTCAAATTGGTTTGTTGACCCAAGTTTTCTTAATTTTTTTATTTTGTTTTGGGAATTTTGCTAGTTGCATCATTCATCGTCTACAAATGAATAGATTTTGGTCAGACCAGCGTCTTTGGTTTGGGGTATGTTCACCAACGGATTTCACCAACAGAAGTGGAGAGAGATGAGACCACAGTAGGGATTTGTCAGACGCTGGTGTACCAACATTACAAAGCTAGATATTCCTAAACAAGCTTTGTTGTTATAAATATTACATTTATGCACATATTTAGTTTAATATTGGCTGTCATGCTTGGAGTTGAGGGGTGATTTAGGCTCGTTTTTCAGCAACAGGACCTGAAACATGCAGTCATTGAGACAAGAATATTCTGGTATAGAGACAAATGTGAGGCCATCTGTCCAGCAGCTTAAGCTGAGACAAAAAAATGACACCAGCAAATCAATCTGAATGGGTAAAGCTGAAGAAAAAGTGTTGGAATTGGGCAAGTGTTAGCCAAGTTCAGACCTCAACCCCACTATGATACTGCATAAACAAAGACCCTCAAATATCAAATAAACTGAATGTCAGTGGTTCTACATGGTACTGAATAGGTACTGAGGGGAGAAGGACCACAAGCTTGATATTTAGGCCTTGACAGTGGCACAGTGGTTCAGTGGGTAGCACTGTTGTCTCACAGCAAGAAGGTCCTGGGTCCGATTCCTAGGTGGAGCCCCGAGTTCTCCCCGTGTCTGTGTGGAGTTTGCATGTTCCTCCCGTGTCTGTGTGGGTTTCCTCCCACAGTACAAAGACGTGCAATCAGGTTAACTGGAGACACTGAATTGCCCTATAGGTGAATGGGTGTATGTGTGTCTGCTCTGCAATGGATTGGAGCCCCATCCAGGATGTTACTGTGTGCCTTGCGCCCATTGAAAAGCTGGGATAGGCTCAAGCACCCCCCCCCTCACCCCCGGCAACCCTAATTGGCTAAGCTGTTAAGAAAGTTTTAGTGAACCTGAACTGGTAAATCTTGTGTAACCAGTCCGGTCATGAATGTAACTAAAGTGTGTAAAACATGACGTTCAAATCTTAATAAAATATTAATAGGAATATTAATATTCCCAAGACTGAATGAAATTGTAATCGATTCCCAGTGTAGTGAAGGCATCTGAATATGATCTTTGCTAAATGTCCACTAAATGTTCTCCATTGGTTGACAGTTTATATTTTATTTTCAAAACACCCAGCAAATACCTTCTAATATTTTCCAGCTTTATACACTTTTTAATAAAAGGGGGGGGGGGGACTTTTAACGAATTCCCGTTTGCACTCATTAAGGTTTATTCATGTGTAAAAAGGCATGAAAAGCATAAAGGTTTGTCTGTTAATGGGTTAGGCAAATCGACCCACCCAAACCCATCACGACCTCAGGGTGGATGAAGAAGATCAGATGACATTTTTGCTGCAGCTGGCATGAATATTTTCAGACCACTGGATTGATGTTAGAACAGCTGTGTCAGTCACAATTTTAATATGCACAGCCAGTAATGGTATTCACAACATGACGCCACCAGTCCCAGTGGAAGTGTTACTCATAGACATCTATGCACCTTTGGATGGAGCATGCGTACACGTTAAAATTGGTCCAAAACCAGTGACATGCATCCGATTATTTCACAAAACTACTTTCTGGAATCTGGAAGAAGGCAGTCTGTACACGCGTCTTGTCCACCTGGGTATTTGTATTTTATTACTGAAAATGATTAGACAGTGCTATTCACAATACTGTATCATCTCCTTACGTTTGTTTCTTTTTTTTTTTTATGTAATAGATGGTTGTAAGGGCTGGCTGGTGAACCACAGGAGAAAATGAGGAGCAGGCGTCAGGCCCTCTGTCAGGCCACAGCTTGTATTAACCTAAATATGCGTCAGGATTAACGATCCATACGAGCCCGGGCTTCTTCCATAGAGCTGCATATTTGCTGACATATGAAGGTGCGAGTGTAGACATCGACGCGATTACAGATCCGAGAGTTCGAACATTGCGTCCAAATGTTGCATCGAAGCCGCTGTGAAGAGCTGGCAGAGGAAGGGCACGCTTGCACAAATGGCTGAACTCATAATACAGCTCACACTAATTCTCTATGCTAAATACCACCACTAAGGAGGAGCCCAGCAGCGTCAGACTGCATTTTTTCTTTTTATATATAATATATGTAACTAAAATATTCCACTCAGCATGTTAATATAATTCCAAACAAAAAACAAAAGGGCGGGGGATTAAATGATAACGAGTACACAAGCGGACACCTTATAAACAGCAGAGTGGTAACTGTAGGGCGCCTTCGTGCTCACTTCGACCAGCTTTTAATTCGAGAACAAATACAATCTTATATGCACGTTTAATGATAAGTAGAATCAGAATAAATTTGCCTCATGCCTCATAAACTAGGAAACAAATGATCTGAGCCTGCGACACTCACCCGTCCTCCCGCTCCCAAATTAAAAATAATAAAGCAAAAGAGCATAATGGTTCAGGAATTGGCTTGGCTTGTCTTAGCTTGGCTTGGTTTGACGAATCCTTCTCCTAATTTGTCTTTAGGCTCGGGACAGCCTGAACCAACGGGATCCAGTCTCTTAAAAAGAAAGCCGGGATTTGAGATGGGTCCGGCTCGTGTGGAGACTCGGTGCTCCGGGCCGTGATTGGAAATAAGCCCGGGGTTGAGGAGACCAGGTTGAATCGGGGGTGACGCAGATTGCGCTGCACAGCTGTTTTTAATAGAGGGAGACTTCTCCGGGGGCTAGTGCAGGTAATCGTCCACAGAGGCGAAAGCACAGGAGCCGATGCCCGTGCGGGCCATGAGTGCCAGGCACTGGGTCGCCTGACCCACTGCCTGGGCCAGAGGGGGCTGCTTGGGCAGGTTATGAGTCTCTGGAATAAAACACATATAGGACAGGTTATTAGAACATTTGATGATAAGCACATGTGAAGACACATGCATACAGTCCACTTTATTAGGAACACCTTTAAAACAAATGTATGTAATTATCCAGTCAGGTTGCACCAGAAAAATATGTACAATCATACAGAAACAGGTCAAGACATAAGTATAAATGCATGTGTATCAATTACACTTTAACACAAACATTAACACATAACATTTTGGCATTGTAATCTCTCTCTGCCCACACAAAACAGAATAATAGCAGGCTACACACTTCAATATATTTCAAAAGTTAACTGCTTACTTTATAGTTACAGATATTTCTTAAGTGTATGAACGTGTACGATTAGTTATGCCTGTAATCCAGAATTAAGTTCTATACCGTAACAAAAAATATGAATGTAAATGTTCATGTTGCGATGACGGTGATGTAAAATAATGTTAAAATAATTCAAAGTCCAAACATTTGAGTGGTTAACGAGAACGCTACTTTACATGTCACACAAGCTCCGTGCAAAACACGAGCACGGAAACGGTACAAATCCGATCTATTCCCTACACACTCGCTCCCTACGCCCTATAGTGCGCTTAACATTCTTAAAGGGCCAGACTATATATTTTATAATTCACATTACACGACAGGTGAGACGTTCTTTTTTTCTTAATATAGCGCTTTTATTTAGGAAAAAATAGTTCTTACATAGGCAGGAAAATCTATGGCAGACAAGAGTCAGAACAGGGGATTGGGCGTAACGTTATTATTACTGTTTGCTCCTTTTTCTCAACACTTGTGCTCGATTTACACTCGATTTACACTGCACGCATGCACGCGCTTGTGTTCATTTCCGGTTGAACTGATAAAAAATGTTGATTTTGAAAAATTAAAAGACGAGCCGTTTTTCAGTTACTGCTTGTTAGCTCACAGCTAACGCTAGCCAGTGTGGCTCTTCACTCGTCTCTCTGTGTTATCACCAGTGAGCACCCCACAGCCAATCAGCGAGCTCCAACCGCCTACCCCTCCCACCCCTCCCTCACTGTGGATGCGCGCATGTCCTAAAGTCTCAGTTTTCAAGGTAAACCTGAAGCAGAAATTTGGCGCTTCACATTTAAAAGATACCGTCACCATTTTTGAATACCGTCACCATTTTTAAATACCGCGGTATACGGTCATATCGTCATACCGCCCAACCCTAGTTTACACCAAAACATTTATGTACTGCAGTCTCTAGAGTTTATACCAAATGGTATGGGAAAATCCAGGGAGCAGCAGTTCTGTGGGTGGACACAATATGTCAGACGAATCCTGATTTCTGCTCCGAAATGCTCATGGTAGGTTTAGCTTCTGAGGCAAAAAGCACTAATTCAACCTTTCTTCTTCCAAAAGTTTTTAATAGCCAAAGCTTAGTTATTTCTAATGACCACTTCCAGCATAATAACACACTATAAGTTTGGTACTTTAGTGGCATTCCCAGTCACCAGATCTAAATCCAAAAGAGCACCTTTGCTTAAAATACAGCAAAACAGAAGATTTGCAGTATAAATGTGCAGCTGACAAGACTGCAACAGGTACGTAATAAAAGTCTGTCAACAAATCCCTTACTATGAAAAAAGAAACGGTAGAGTGCCCATTATTTGTGAAGGGTTCCTAATAAAAGTGGTCAGTGTGTGTATGCCAGAGTATGCAACCAGTGGTGGAAAAGCCTTTAAGATTACACAGTTCTGCTAAATGAATGGATCTTTGGGGCTACTGATATGTGTGATGATCATTAAGACTTAGGCCTAATGGTGTTTATGCAGTCATACCTAATATTGCACTGTTGAGTGTTGAGCAGACCGGCTCTCTCTGGATGGAGTCCAGCTGGTAGCCCACGGGACTGTTCCAGGGGTCAGAATACGCCAGCAAACTAAAGGCATCCTGTACACACACAGTAACGGCAATTGTTAGGTGAATACGCAACAGACAGACAGACAGACAGATAGATGGATGGGAATACTAGAAATGTACTGTATAATAATAATAATAATAATAATATGTAGAATAAATAACTATACATAGGGTCTAACAAACATGACCAACAAGTGTTAACGCTGGCTTGTCTGCAGCTATTTTGACACAGTTCTAGAGTTTTTCTGTTGTTTTTTTCCAAATAATGAAAACTTGAACCCTCCGAATATTGAAAATTCCACCAATTACTTTGACAAAATGTATTTATATTTTTTCTTTCACTTTCTTTCTTCATATATATATTATTGGTTTTAAATTACTACCATTCTATTTGTATGTAGGTTTCGAAAACTGACATCACATCAGTAGATATAAGTATTTGTGTCATCTAATGACTGCATTACCCATCAGCCTCTAAAAACCCCTCCTGGTGGAGTACCTGTAGCACTTTACATCCTTATACTAGATCACATATGACGATGTTAATACCTTGAGCATCTTCTTGTTGGCCGAGTTTTTTCCTCGTTCCCGGCGGAGGTGTTCGCTCATGCTCTGTAACTCTCGGCCGAAGTGAATCATTCTCTCGATGGCAGCCTGGCTCCCCCCACACAGCTGCCTTTTGTTCTGAGCAGACTCCACTTCTGTTCGGAAACAACAGCGTTAGGAATTATTACTAATCATCGGGTCTGTTTTTCAATAAAATGAGACAAAAATAAATTGTGACTGGTCTTACCCATTTCTCCATCGCAGTCCTCGAGATCTGCTCCGTGTGTGGAGCTTCCGTTCATAAAGCCGTTCGAGGAGGACTCTGACACACCGTTAGAAATGTGGTCCACCTCCATCTCTACATCATTGCTGCAGAAAGAAGAGAGACAGGGACGCAATTACTAATAACTTCTGAAGTTCAAGTGAAGAGTTCATTTGTTGCAGCATATAAACGATGTGCTTGCCTCAACTTTCTTCAGATTTATATCACAGAGATTAGGTTCAACTCACTTGACTTGGCAGTAAAAGAAAAAGAAATAGCCGACTTGTGTGCCTTGCTGTTCACGAAGTCTTGTACTTTGTCAAATACATTTTACTGGAGAAACAAACAGAAAAACTGGTGCCATCTGGTTTGTCTGGCTAGTTGACTGGAAAGTTCAAGTGTTTAAACAATTGGTCTTTGATAGTCTGATATTTGACCAATAAGTCATTGTTTACTGCTGGGGTTTTCCAACTTTTTTTTTTTTTCCAAGCGACCCACATTTTGTCTATGATTTTTCACATGAAGCAGGCAACACAATGCATAAAGCCTCCACAAGGGGGCGTTCGCGTACAAGTTTATTGAATTATGATTATTTTTCTCTGTGACTCATTTTTTTCAGGGTTTTTATTAAACCCTGGTTTACTGGACACTGCTCATTAAAAGCTCATTAACATTTATTTTCAGCGGTGAATGGTTGATATTTAAATAAAACCTGGAACTCTGAATCTCACATGCACATTGTTTCGTACATTGTACATATTAAAACGTTTAGTATATGTACTTGTATACAGCAGAAAGGACAATAAAGCCTCTCTTGAACTCTTGAACACATCAGCTGCAGGGTTGCATCTCAATTATTTAATGTTTAGATATTCAGCTACCGGTGCTTTGTTTGAAATACACAGTACGAATGTGTAACTAGCGCTGATCTAAATCTGTGTTCCTCTCCATGGATGTTCATGTTACAAATAAACAATTTGTTTATAAATTAAAAAGAATATTTCCCAAACAATTGCTACAAGAGAAAAAACAACCACCCTTGCCTTTGTTCGTGGAAAATGTGAGACTAGGATTTACGAGCGTTCTTCAAAAAGTTTCCGCACTTTTTTTCTCTATTTATTAAAAATTTCAAAAACAAATGACATCACTTGCATTTTTCCCAGCATCGTACCAACGTTTTAATGCCATCAGCAAAAAAGGTTTTTGGTTAAGCGTGTAGCCACTGATGCAGCGCTGCTTTCACATCATCATCACATGAAAATCTTCTTCTCCTTAAAGCTTTTTTGAGCGTCCAAAAAAGGTGGAAATCAGGTGGCGCTAAATCCGGACTATAAGCATCTCTCACTCTCTGTACTACTCCTCCTCCTACCCTCCAACCAAAATATAAAAGTGCAGAAACTATTTGAAGATCCCTCGTATTATAAGAAAATGAATGTGTGTGTCTGGTATTGATGATGCCGTACCTTATGCCAGCTTGCTGCGTGTGGCTGCCGTTCAGAACCCCGACATCACTGCTGCCTATGGAAACGGGACATGGTTTGTGCCCGTGTGACGAAGAGTGAGCTTTACTAGACGCCACGCCATTATAGCAGTTACTATCAAAACCTGGATATGAAGAATACCACAAAACATGCAGCGTTTACTCTGAGAAGTGGAGAGACTTTCAGTAACCCTGGAATTATCGTACAACAAAGTAAATGCACTTGAGAAGTGGCTTCCTTTTAGCTACCCTCCTGTCATGTCATGCCACTACGTCGTCATCGCTTTGTGATGGTTGGCTGCACAGGTGGGTCAACTTTCTCCAATGCCCCTGATAATTGAAATCACGTTGTAATGTTGTCAATCCAGCGCAATCTTGGCTTCCTTGTCTACTACGAGCCCTGTCATTACCCTCATGGGTGCCTCGTCATGCCCAAAATAATGTAACTTATGGGTTTATTTTCTGTTCTGGATATCTCGTAATCTTACCTTCTTCTATGAGATTTTCAGCAGTTTTCTGATGTGTTTGCTTATTAGGATTTTAACGTCATGTTTTACACTTTGGTTACATTCATGACAGGAACGGTAGTAACTCATTACACAAGATGCATCACTTCTCAAGGTTATACCAAACACAGTCATGGCCAATTTAGTGTCTCCAATTCACCTCACACGCATTTCTTTAGACTGTTGGAGGAAACCGGAGCATCCAAAGGAAACCCACACAGACACGGGGAAAACATGGGGATCAAACCCAGGACCATCTTGCTGTGAGGCCACAGTGCTACCCACTAATGTGCTTGTTCTAAATGTTTCTTCTTCAGTGTCCAGGATTTACATTCATATGTGGCTACTGGCCAGCCCAAGACTTATTAACTGTAGCTTGTTTTGCTACCCTTCTACTAATCCCAGTCTCTTGTGCCTTTAATCTGATTAAAATTTGATTCTGAGCCATGCACAGAATGTTTCCTAGATTTTATTTCCTCTGGGATTAAAGTGACATGAACAAATTTGACAGCTGTCACTTTTTGAAAAGCAGCACATTCTGCTTTTCATTCAACACTCAGTGCATCTCAACACACTTTGCAACCAGAGAATAACAGTAAAATTAAAGACATTTATTTTGTTGTATTTGTTTGATATCAATAAAATACACAGATCAAGCATAACATTATGACCACCTTCCTAATATTGTGTTGGTTCCCTTTTGCTGCCCCATATGCAACAAACTGTGATGCACTGTGTATTCTGACACCTTTCTATCGTCTGTAGCTCGTCTGTTGGATCGGACCACACGGACCAGCCTTCGCTCCCCACGTGCATCAGTGAGCCTTGGCCGTCTGTCGCCAGTTTACCACTGTTCCTTCCTTGGACCACTTTTGATAGATACTGACCACTGCAGACCAGGAACACCCCACAAGAGCTGCAGTTTTGGAGATGCTCTGACCCAGTCATCTAGCCATCGCAATCTGGCCCGCTTCAAATCCTCACGCTTCCTTTTCCTGCTTCTAACATCAACTTTGAGGATAAAATGTTCACTTGCTGCCTAATATATCCCACCCACTAACAGGTGCCATGATGAAGAAGATAATCAGTGTTCTTCACTTCACCGGTCAGTGGTCATAATGTTATGCCTAATCGGTGTATATGCCATCTTATCCATACGAGTTGGTAAAGTGACATAGGTTCTCAATTCATGCATGCATAGCAAATTAAAATAACAATAAAAAGACAAAAGAAAACAAACTGGAAGTCGTACCTGAAACGTAGGCCTGAGAACTGGAGGGCTTGTGGCTGGGGCTACTGAAAACACGGGGTGATCCGGGGTATTTGGGGCTCCGTCCACCTAGACAGCGCACCTCACTGTCCGTCCCGTTCACCATTTCAATAAACTGCCTGACTCTGTTAAAAAAAGAGGCTGTTTTTATCTGCTCACTCGCACCTTCTATCTGATCACCATCAGAGTTCATTCAGTAACACTCACTTTAACATGAAGAGCAGGTCAGGGTTCCTTTCCAGCAGGCTGGGGTAGAGTTGCTGAGTGGTCTCTATAGCCTCCCCCATTCGGCCAGACAGGACCAGTTTCTGGATTTCTGTCAGATTAGAGGTACATTACAGTCTAGGTCTGTTTATCAATGTGATTTTAGTGCAGATGTTGCCTCGCAGAGCCAGATGTGATCATGAGACTCTGTATATCTATACTGTATATCTGGTTACATTCATGACAGAACAGGTAGATTCATCAGTTCAAATCTTTAATGTCAAACACAGTCATGGGCAATTTTGTCTCCAATTCACCTCACTTGTATGTCTTTGCACTGTGGGAGGAAACCGGAGCTCCTGGAGAAAACCCACACAGACATGGGGAGAACATGCCTGGGTATTCCACCTGGGAATCGAACCAAGGACCTTCTTGTTGTGAGGTGACAGCCCCTATGAGACAGTATGAAGTGGTGTGTACTGATGAATAGGAGAATGATGTGCGCAGACTTACTCTGTCTGTTTTTGATGGAGGCGAGCTCCTCATGCACGGCCTGGTCAGTGGACTTGGCGAAGGCTTCAGCTGTTGCACAGTAGCTGTGGTGTACCAGGTAGGAAGCCACCATCCTGCCAAAACGAGAGCAGATTTTTCACAGTTGCCAGCGGAATAATGCCACCCAAGTGTAACTGCCTTATTTTCTATTTCTGTTCTGTTCTTATGGTATGGTATTATTTTTCCTCTTGTTTTTGTTTTGCGGTTGTGTAACGAACCACCTCTGTTTTTTTAAAATAAATGCAAATTAAAATACCTGAAGGAAAAAACAGACATTTGCATTAACAAATATAAAACCCGAGCCTTCTCTGAGGTAAAAAGATGTACGTTGATAAATTCACAACAGAGTATATTATGCGTTGCCTGTAGTGCAGGATGGGCATCACTTTCAGTTAAATCCATTTCATTTTATTTAACGTCCATCAGCTTTATCCTGGTCAGGGTTGCAGCAAGTCCAGTCCCTTTGACAAACAGGCACAAGGCATGGATACCCTGGACAGGGCGGCAATACATTGCAGGGCTTTTGCCACCCCCTCAGACATAGCCAATCATGTTTGTCTAGACGCTAAGATTCAAACCCAGATCTCAGCGTTGGTGTGCTAGCGTAACAGACTGCTGCACCACTGTCAGTTCATAATACCCTAATATTATGATTTTCCAAGGCTATTATACACCATACAATAACCAATATGAGGATGCCTGACCATGAGCTCGGTGGCATTGCATAAGATTTTGAAATGTGTCTGTGGAAACTTGTGCTTATTGAGTCCTAAGAGCATTTGTCCCGATTCATTCCAAAGATGTTTAATGGTTCTGTGCTGGCCACTGGAGTTTCTCCAAACCAAACTCATCAAACCAAGACCTTATGGAGCTGAATTTGTGCATTCACTGGTCATGTTGGAACAAAACAGGCTGAATTACCACTTAAATACCTGAATTATTTCTATTATGGGGTGGTTTTCTCAATTTTATTCACTAAAAAATCTGATGAGCATGAAATGTATGTAAACCATGGGCGATCGGGAGACACAGCAGTAAAGTACACTAGCCCACTACTGCTGAGATCTGGGAATTTAGGGTTTGAATCTCTGCATGGACATGATGTTTGAGGGAGGGGGGTTACCAAAAAAACAGCCTAGCCATTAGGAGGCACAATTTCTAGTGTGCTCTCAGTGCCAGTCTGGATAGATAGAAATAAAAGAGTTGTGTCAGGAAGAGCACCCGGCGTTAAAATAAATAAATAAAGATTTAAGTAAACCATAAAGTATTTGACACATTTATATATTTTGGAAGACATTTGGAAACTGTGCTCCAAACCTCCTGTGCAGATTTATTTCCCTCATTAAAGTCGTTTGGGTGGTTTATTATGGCCGAACACCTTCTAAATGCAATGTCTGGTACCTCTCTTATGTGTTGCCCGGCTGTACATATTGTTTATCGTGAGAAAGAGGAAGATAATGATGATGATGATGATGCAGACACCATCACACAGAAACGTACTTCTGAATCATGGCCTGCCACTCGCCCTCTCGTTCGCCGATAGGAAAGCGCTCGATCTGAGCCTGGATCTTGGTTCTCCACTCGCGCATGTAGTCCTCGATGTCAAAGACGAAAGGATGCTGCCCGAAGTTAGCGTCCACCACCTCGCCCGGGGTTTGAAGACCCACCGTCGGGTAAAGGTTGGGCTGGTAAAGAAACGATCATGGAAAATTTTATGTATGCATTGCTAAGATAAAAAGTTATAATAATAATAAAACTAAGCAATGAAAGATACTTACTGGTAGATCTGTAAAAGCTATACCTGTAAAGAATAGATATTAATAATTATTTCTAACATTAACAGATTTAAAGCAATTTAAAAACAGACAGTAGACCTGCAGGCACCACAGTTGTACGTTATAATCATGGTATCTGCTCTGTACCTAGACTGTGGCCGTTCTTTGTATAGAAGCAGGTGTTGTTGATGAGATTGACGCAGCATCCGATCACGTCTCCCGTAGTAAACGTGGGCCCGTATGGCTGCCCTGTGCCCGACGAGCAGAAACTGTGTCCGTCATCTCCGTGATAGCCATATGAGTGCTTGTCCCAGCCTGAAGGTAAAAATACACACATTTTATTATAGGTGTCTATACATCAAAATGTGTATATAACCCTCAGCCTTAATTTTGTCTTGGCAGGGTCAGTGGAATGGCTAATTTGCCCATGTAACACACCCATATACCATCAGCTTTGTGTTGGTAACAATCGAGATGATAGTTTTTTTCTCTTTGGCCCAGAGAACATGGACAATTTTGTATCTCCAGTTCACCTCACTTGCGTGTCTTTAGATTGTGGGAGGAAACCGGAGCTCCCGGAGGAAACCCACACAGACACGGGGAGAACATGCAAACTTCACACCGAAAGGACCCGGACTGCTCCACCTGGGAATCGAACCCAAGACCTTCTTGCCGTTAGGCAACAGTGCTATTCAACATGTTTGGAAAAAATACAACATCAACATCCAGAAATGCAGACGACTCGTCTGCATTTCTGGATGTTGTTGATGTTGTATTTTTTCCAAACATGTTGAATAGCATATTATCTTTTAATAATAATATGAACTGTAGATGGTGAAATCCATTAATTCCTTGCAATCATATGGTGATAAATGAACCTTGATGGAAATCTCAGGTTTACTTGTTAGCTAGTCTAGTCTGGGTGGCAACGTGGTAAATTATGCTGGAATCCTGGATTCGAATCCCCAGCAGTGCTACCGGACACGCACATATAAACATCAGCTTTGTCTTTTGAGAAGGGGGAAGGGCGACAATGCGTCCACTATGTGCTCAGGTTCACATTCTGGGCTGACAGAATTAGAACGATCTGCTGAGATGATCTGCTGTTGTCGCACACACCAAACCATGCTCTCATGGAATTTAGTTTTATATCATTAATTTTCTACAGTAATAAGCGATGTATAAATCAGAAGGGGTGTCTACATACTTTCGCTCATGGCATTAAATACATAGATCAAACACCAACAGGCTATAAGGGAGTGTGCTTTTTTTCTTATCATCTGTCAGACGAGCCTCAGACGACCCACCCCGCCCGTCATGGATGTCACCAGGCCTTACCAACTAAACATGATACACTGCTGCCTTTTGATACAAAGCACGCTGTGAACACGCCCATACACACGCATACAATGCATTTAGCAGCACAGGAACTCGGGTATTACAGACGAACGCATGAAGCCCTTAAAGAAAAGACGACAAACCGAAAACTAACAAACCCAGACTGACAATGTTTAAATAAAAAAAAAATATTTAAATACAAAAAGCAGATTCGTTCTATCTGGTCTAATTTTCATATGATTTGAAGTTTATAAAACGAGAGTGGCAGAAAAAAGTCTGAAGCTAAAAATTAAGATGCTTTCACACAGGAAATCTGCCACCCTGATGTGCCTGTAAAGACTTCACACAACTTCCAGTTTTGAGAACCCGTTCCACACGAGACAGTCTAACCTCAGTCTTACTCATTTTATCTGCAAAAGGCCCGAGATTGTAAAAGATATTAGGCCAAAAAGTCTTTGAAGGCAGGTAAATTTGACTGACTTCAGCTGATGATTTCTTTGTATCCATATAAATAGGGCCTCTGCATTTCCAGCAGCTAGTGTTAGGACAGTGGAAGACTAGTGGGTAGAGCTTTGGGCTATCAACTGAAAGGTTGAGAGTTTGAATCCCAGCTCTGCCATGCAGCCACTGTTGGGCCCTTAAGCAAGGCCCTTAACCCTCTTTGCTCCCGGGGCACATGCAAAGGCTGATCCTGTGCTCTGACCTCAGCTTCCAAACAAGCTGGGATATGCGAAGAAAGAATTTCGTTGTACTGAACATCTGTATATGTATATATGAAAAAATAAAAGCGTTCTATTATATTCTATTCCCATATAAACTGACTGCTCTGGACAGATCTTAAAAAGACAAAGTCCCAATTTAAAAGCAGTTGAAACATCACTGTTTACAGTCAAGCAAGCTGTCCAATACAACAGACATAGAAGCTGCCTTACAGAAGAGAAAAGCCTGCTGCTATTTTGTGGTTAGATGGGAAATAAATATGACAAAAAATACACTATATGAACAAAAGTATTGGGACACCTGACCATGAGCTTGTCGTACATCCTATGCACAATGTGCATTTATTTAGAATATAGTAAGACTGAGTGTCCAAATACTTTTGGAATGCCTTTATTTGTCATGTATACATATACAGGTGTATATTGATTTATTTTCTTATCCGCTTATCCAATTAGGGTCACGAGGGGGGGGATGCTGGAGCCTATCCCAGCTTTTTAATGGGCGCAAGGCACACAGTAACACCCTGGACGGGACACCAGTCGCAGGGCAGACACACACACATTCACTTATAGGGCAATTCAGGATCGAACCCAGGACCTTCTTGCTGTGAGGCGACAGTGCTACCCACTAAGCCACCGTGCCACCCTACACGTGTACAGCACAACTTAATTCTTTCTTCACGTATCCCTGCTTGTTTGAAAGCTGGGGTCAGAGTGCAGGGTCAGCCATCGTAAGGTGCCCCTGGAGCAGAGAGGGTTAAGGGCCTTGCTCAAGGGCCCAACAGTGGCTGCAAACAGAGCTGGGATTTAAACTTTCAACCTTTCACTTGATAGCCCAAAGCTCTACCCACTAGGCCTCCACTGCCCCACTTTTGGACTAAAACCTGAAAAAGTTTCTGATACTAGAAGTCTGATTTACCTGGAAGTCTGTTCATGTTCACCCCCTGTGCAGAGAGACCGATCCCCATGTATCTGTAATGGAACAGACAAAAATATGTGGAAATTTTATAGCTACAATTAAAGCAGAAATTAACAATCATATTAAATAAAATGTATTTTTTTAAAAATACCACCAAAAGTATCAGAGTTATTATCAAAACCATTAATGGCGGTAGATAACCACTTACCCATCTCGTCCTTTGCTGATGATTTTCACCTCAAAGTAATAAACCCCACAGGCAGCTGGAATGGGGTGAGTCGCACGAACCGAAGCTGCATCTTTAGGCGTCTTTCCATGACCTTAAAATAAATGTAGACAGAATTTAACATAAGGACATTTTTTAATCAAGTCTACCAAAAAAAAAAAAGTGAACTGGAATTGGCATGTCACTACAAAAGTGGGGACATTTGGTAACGAAAAATCTGTGTTGTTGATTCTCAACTGACAATAGTACAAAGAAAAGATTTCTAATGTTTCAGTCGTCCAGCTTCATTGTGTTTTGTAAATATAAACAAATTTAGAATTTGATGCCTGAAACACTCAAAAGTTGGGACAGAAGCATGTTTACCCATGCGTTCCATCACATTTTCTATTTATGACACTTTTTGAGATTTTGAGAACTGAGGACACTAACTTCTAGTTTTGCAAGTGGATTTTTTTCAGCCTATTACTGTTTGCTACAAGACTTCAGCTGCTCAACAGTCTCTTCATGATGCACCATATATTTTTGATAAGAGGCCGATTTGGACTGCAGGCAAACCAGTCAAGCACACACACTGCTGCAGATGCAACCCTGAAATAAAATGTGGACTCATCTGACCACAGAATGTTTTTACTGTCTTTTGGTCCATTAAGGATGAGTTTGATGTTATTTCGAATTGATGTTGAAATTGTTTTGCATAAAAGAGTTTCAGGTTGTATTTCATTTACATTTACAGCAATTAGCAGAAGATTTTATCCAAAAATGTGGCAGTATACAACAGGGGTATTAAACTCAAATCACAGATAGGTCAAAAAATAAAAACCAGGACTATGTTGAGGGCCAAACAGGGTCAACATTTATTAAACAGGATAAACAGAATAGTGCATGACATGCAACAGAAAAATATATTTAGGTAGATTACATGAGCAACACTGACTTCTGAACCTGAATGAATGTACGTACAATAGAGTGAGGAAAAAGTGGATCTGGGCTTGCAGGTCGCTGTTTCAATGCATTCTGCGTCCTATATACTGGTGGGCCAGATATAATTGTACCGTGGGCCTTGAGTTTGACATGTCTGGTATTTAATATAGGCAATTAAGGGTTAAAGACCTTGCTCAAGGGCACAACAGAGGCAACCTGGCAGATGTGGGGCTTAAACCAACGACCTGTTTTTTATTGCTAGTCCAGTACTTTAATCACTGAGCAACCATATTTTTTTACTTTAATATTGGCACATCATTTAATTTACATTTATAACATTTAGCAAATGCTTCTTTCTATTCAAAGAGACTTACAATGCACTCAGGTAAGTGATAGAGTAGCACTGTCGCCTCACAGCAAGAAGGTCCTGGGTTCGATCCCCAGGTGGGGCGGTCCAGGTCCTTTCTGTGTGGAGTTTGCATGTTCTCCCAGTGTCTGCGTGGGTCTCCTCCGGGTGCTCCGGTTTCCTCCCACAGTCCAAAGACATGCAAGTGAGGCGAATTGAAGACAATTAATTGTCCATGACTGTGTTCGATATAACCTTGTGAACTGATGAACCTTGTGTAATGAGTAACTACCGTATCTGTCATAAATGTAACCAAAGTGTAAAACATGACGTTAAAATCCTAATAAACAAACAAACAAGACAAGCTATAAAAAAAACAAGCACTACAGAACAGAGAACAGCACAAAGCATGTTGTGTATGCTCATTTTTTTATTTCAAGAAAATAAACAGTATAGGTGTAATACCAATGTTAGCACCTCCTCAGTGGCTGCACATCAGTGCATTGTGTGTTAAGTTGCCTTAATGTGGACAATCCTAATTTCACATCCCGCTACAGAGTCTGAACTAAACTACACACCAAACTATCAATAAGGTATACAAGAAGCACATAAGCAGCATGCATAGGCACAGTATATGAGCCCTTCAGGTGGAATAAGTAGTAGGGTTAAGGGCAGCACACTGCTGTACTTTGGTTATTATACATACAAACATGGCACTGTCATAGGATGCTACCTTTGTCACAAGTCTGTTCAAGAATTTTCTCCCCTATTGTTATACCAAAATGGATGTATCTGGGAGCAACAACAGTTCAACCACAAACACAAAAGGGGGAAACCACACTAACTCCAAGAGTGGGCCAGTGTTAAAGTCATTTTGAATATTTCCCTGTTAAACATGTGATAATGTGGTCTGTATGTAAAAGGTAATACTATGTTTTAAAGATATATGTTGCTCCAACTTCAGTACATTAAAATAAAGCACAAAATCTAAAAACTATAGCGGCAGTTGTAGCCTAGTGGTTAGACTTGCAAGCAGAAGGTTGCTGGTTCAAACCCCACCACTGCCAGGTCTGCTACTGTTGGGCCCTTGAGCAAGGCCCTTAACACTCAATTGCTTAGACCATATAAGTCGCTTTGGATGAAGTAATTAGATAAATTAAATAAAACCCCAAATATACTATTTTCTCCCCACTTCGTTCCAGCAAAATCAAACCCCTTTCACTGGGGTCATTCTTATATGTGGAACAAACAAAACCTGCAGGCATCCATGTTGTTTCTGAGCTAAACCTCACATCAGGTCCTATCCGCAACTTTGAACGCTTAAATTCACTGATCTGCTTGATATTAACTAAGCACGGTAGAAGAACCCAGGCAAAAACAGACATTCAGATATAAATCACCTGGATCTGAATATTGGTCAACAAATTATTACAAAACACTGTTTTCTAGAAATTACATTTCAAGGGCTGAAACTTCCGGACTTCGCTGACAAGCAACTCTTTTTCTCCTGCCCGTTTTGCGGCAATACTTCACTTTGATTGGCTGGTTGGCCTTCCTACTAAGAGTTTATTCGCCAGTTTTAGTGAAGGAGGCGGGATTTGTAGGAATACAGGTAGGAAAATGTTTGCTGGTTAGCAAAACAACAATCTTTATACCAGCCGATCGACCATAGTAAAAAGTGACCATTGTAGTGATTTTAAACAGTTCCCCACTAAGCAGTTAATATGCTTCAGATTCAGTGGCTAATATTTTGATAATAAAACAGCGAAAATAAATTTTATCTGAACAGTTGACGTTATTTTGGCTGCGTATAAAACTGCATACCAGTTTTTGAATGAAATGGTTTCCCCACCAAGTGTATCGTTACTGTTTAAACATTCGATTTAGTAAATAGATCCCGATTTAAAACGCATCTTGTCCGTATCTGAAACATTTACAACTACTTAGATTCACCAAGCTATTTGATATTAACCATCAAGCTATCCAACTATGAACTAACTGGCCGATCACTACATATTAACACTGATACAGTACTATTCTGGCTACTTAGTCAAATGCTCACTTATAAAATAATGTCTGTTTGAAAAGACAGATCTAAATGCTTGGTGCTATTTCCGGACTTTACTGACGGGCGGCTTTCTTTCCCATCTGTTTTTCTGCTTCTCAATAAAACTGGGCGTTGATTGGCAGGCAGGTCCCGCTGCTCAACGCCTACTGGTCAGATCCAGTCGGGTAGGCGGGACTTGTTGGAAAACGGGTGGGGAAAATGTAACGCTAATTAGCAAAATAGCTATCGTTCTACCAGGCTAACACTGGATAAAAATAACATAAACTGTAGAAAGCAAGCGACTGCCCCAGTAAAGACATCAGTTTCAAATCAAACACATCATAAGGTCAAACTGTGTAAAGAGCAATTTTGTTTACATTCAAAAGAACCAAAACAACGTTTTAGCCAAACAGTTGACGTTGTTTTGGCTGCGTTTCAAACCGCATACCAGTCCTCTAAATAGTGTGCCAAATTAGTTCACCACCGATTGTGTAGTTTACTTATTTACCGTACTATTTAGTGCACTAGTTACAAATTTGAGACGCAGCCTTGATTCCTCTTTGCTAAATATTAATTAAGTGGTGTTAAAATGCACTTATATGTTTTGATGGTAAACAAATCGATCCAGTGAGAAGTAAACTGATCTTTAAACTCCATTTCTATGTATTTTTATATGTATTCTATGTAATAAATCTAGCTAACAGGGTAGTGAAGTGCTGTGTGGCCACTTTGTTGGTTACCTTTGTAATGCACCCGCAGGTTGTTCTGTGACAGGCCGATGTAGCTGAATTTGTCCTTTGGGCTCCAGGATTTGGGCAGCGGAGTTTCTTGTTCGTTGACGGCCGGGTAAAGACGCCTGAGCCGCTGGTCGAGTTCTTTTTCCTGCTCGTTGAGAGCCAAGTCACCGTGAACGACAACCGACATGAGAAAGCCGCAGCCCGATGACGGTCCTGACATTGCGATCCGATTCCTCCCTTGAATATCAAAAGCCTACCAGCTACGGCCAGCTGGACAGCTAGCTAGAAGATCCAGCGATTACCTGGATCTACTGTCACCCAGAACACAGGCACCTAGTTGTGTTTGCTAGCTTACCGAGCTAAGAGCAAACAGCAGCTTCCCCGACCAGGTTAGCCAACCAACCAACCAACCACACGAGCTACTCACTGCTCCCCAAAGAAGGACGAGGCTGGTGCAGAAACGCCACTAAAAAAAGCTTCCATCCAAAAGCTCGAACCCCGTTTCCTTAGGTCGACACGCAGCCGATCGGACAGAATAAATCAGGAGAAGACATCGATAGCGTTCTCAGTCGGATCTTTTGTTTGTTGTTGGTGAGAAATGCGCAGATCTGATTGGCTCTGGCCGAGTCCGGTCACACTTCTGGAGGAGTTGATGCATGCTCAGACTTCCACACACAGCCTATCAGTAGCATGTCTCCTTCCCCCGTTGTGTAACCACAGCACGGACATGCCATCTAATCCCAGGCATAAGCATACACAGACACACTATGGCCAAAATTATGTCCACACCTCTTGTAATGATTCAGCTCGTGTGTTTTATACACCCCAGATTGCTAACAGGTGTGTAAAATCAATCATATGAAACAACTTTTGGGAAAAGACTCTTTCCTGTTCAGGCATGATGGTGCCTCTGGGCACAAAGCAAGGTTTTGTGTGGAGGAACTTCAGTGGGCTTCACACAACCCAGATTGACCTCAACCTTGATCTAGAGCAGATGGAATGCATTTATGTTCTACCAATCTGTTGTACCAATATGTTCATTTATGTTCTGTGGTCAGTGTTCTTTTTTATGCGGTGCTGTGCTGGGGTGGCAGCCATACCTGTCAAGTCTCTTCGAGCCGTCCCACCAGCCCAACCGAGGTTGAGTATCCCTTACATTTTAAGACAGGTTTACAAGAAATCTAAAATAACCACCTGTGAACCACTTACAAACTACAATTAGATGATCAGAATCTGATAGGCCTACCTTTGTTGACACTGAAATGCTGTGGATCTTCCAACAGAAAGCTATCTTAGCAACTGTAATCTTAGAGACCGTACAAAGTACTAAAGAAAGTGGTGCAATTGGAACAATTGCAGCACACATAGATTTAAGAATAATATTTATTTTAGAATAAGATTTCTTCAAGAAGACTTCTTCAGACATTGTATTTCTTAGAAAGGACGGTTTTTCCTAATATTTTGAATAAAAGACAAAAAAAGTAAGGAGTACAGAATGTTTTTAAGCTTTTTTTTATGTTTTCCATGGAGCCAATATTTCATGAGGGTACTGTATGTTTGTAGTTACATTAAAGAGAAGGCTTTCTTCCACCTTTAGTTCATGTCTCATATTTATAATCCAGTGAAAAAGAAAGGACATGGATGACCACACTCAACATTTAACAGAATAGTTAATGAAACAATTTAAATGGGAACATGATGTCGTTATTGCTTGTTCCAATGAAATTTTTTGTGCCAGTAAATAAACGTTTTCTTTATATTGCATTCCAAAAACATGCAGAAGGGCCACTGGCCACTGTATACCATAGGTATAAATAAGTAATTGAATGGGTAAGTAAATGTGTATGTAGATCTTCAGTGGATTGGCATCTTGTCCAGGCTGTGTTCCTGCCTTTCACCAGGTCGACCACTGAAATGTCACTCCAACTGTATAAGCAGTATTTCATTAGATACCAAATCACTGCTTTTTGTTTTTTAATGCATTTAACCTAATGCCCCAACTTTTTTGGAGTTTGGTTTGTACAAAACATATAATTTATAATTGTTTAAATGCTGGTCTTATAATAAGAACATATTTAACAATGAACTCTTTGTTTTTGCAACTGATCTAACCAACAATTATCAACAAAAGTCTTAGCCAATTGTACAGGAAACTGACATCATTACAGAGTGCATAAACTGTCATTTATTTATAAATTAAAGGAACTGAAAGACAGACACAAAAAAAGTGAATATTCAGTGGAGACCAAAAGTCTAAGTGAAAATGTTTTTCATTACAAATCAAATAATCAGCAAAACAACTGGAGTGAAAAGTTAAATCTTTAAGCATTTTTTAGCATTTGGTCCTACTGAAAAGAACATACCAAGACAACTCGGAGCATGGATTTAATCGTCTTATCAGAAGCATGTTTAAGTTAATAAATTTGCACCCATAGTTCAACTATTATACATATAGCCATATCAAATACTAAAAGAATCATGTACATTTTCAACTTTTTAAAACATAATCATGTGCAATCTTTACTCATCTCAACTCTCATCATCTCAACTCTTAACATCATCTCAACTCATTACTATTTAATTTTTGCTTTTGTTCTCATTTTATGAACATAATAAAGTCTTAAAAACCTTGACGTAAATTTAAAAAAAGTAACAGCTTTACACTGTCCATACATATTTGAAAGCACCTCATTCATGCAATACATAGGAGAATGTCTCTCTTATGGTCCTTATGGTGGCATGCAGTCATAGAACTCCTGGCACATGCACTGGCAAATCCCATAAAGCATGATCCCGAGCAGACTGACAGGCACCAGGCCGAGCATCAGTGCACCCAGAGTGGTCTTCTGCATGATGAGCAGGTAGACACCCAGCGGCAAGGAACTAAAATACAGCAGCCCCAGGAACCATACTAGAGCCCGGGCCGATGCCTGGCACAGCAGTGTGGTACAGTTCCACACGGTGCAGCGGCGCGTCACTGAGGCCATAGAGTCAGAGCTTGAAGAGCTGTAATTCCCTGGGATGGCACGCTGCTGAGACTCTAATATGGTGATGACGACATAGTTGGAGCACACGGATGAAGGAGATGCTGATGCTGAGTGACCCACTAAAGAGGTCAGGCATCTAGGGCTGATCAAAATCTCACCCTGGCTTTTATTCAGCTGGTCTCTTTTTAGGATGGACAGTGCTGTCATTAGGTTGGAATCATCTGGTAGGCTGGCTACGGAATCTCCAGGAAGACCTGTAATGTAGCGGCAGAAGGGACAGACAACTTTGTTTGGGGGCGACTCACCCAGGTCGAGAAGTTTGGCCAGGCATTTGGAGCACAGGCGATGGCAACACTCAAGAACTTTTGGTCTGTGGCTGGACAGACTGTAAGTGCAGTAGCAGATTTTACACTCCAGTTCTTCTGTGCTCAAGCCATCCGACTTTTCTTCTGGTAGTTGATCCATCATCCCAGCTTGTAGTACCAGGAGAACACAGAAAACATGGTCTCCTGGAGTATGGTACACCAACACTGGATTTCAGAGCAAATGACAGACAAAACTCAGGTCCCTCTTCCAAAATGGAGATTTTTTTAATTCAGGGACTCTTTCCTGCATCATGTGGAAGGCTGGGGAGAGAGGTTGCTACAGAAAGGATAACTGTTAACACAGCACTAGAGAACAAACACAATGGCAACAAAGCAGGCCCTGTATAACCAGGACCGGAATTTTCCAGCCAGGTCTTTTGTCTGTTCATTTCAGTTTAATTAGTGCTACCACTTATCTTTCTGGGACTGGTTAATACTGACAAGAGTTTTTTCTTCCTTGTTGCAGATTCTTTAAGAGAATTCTTCACATATATATTTTATTTGATCCAAAGTCTTTGCATAAATCATAGTAAAAATGTGGAACAAGTAGTTTACTTGTGATTTAAATCCTATTCTGGAAAGTGTGCTTAAAATTCAGTAACTGTATTAGAAATAGTCAGGTTTTACTTGTTTCTTTCAATATTTAGCACAGACCGATGTGATTTGATAGATCCTGGCTGTATGAATATAATTAACATTTTTCTCATCTTCAAGATCTGCTTTATTCTGATGAACGTTAAGATTCTTGAGCTGACACACAAACACAGGCAGGAATTTATCTTACTATCAAATGGCATCATTCACTTATTAAATCATCTATATAATCATTCCAAGATGCAATTTGGAGCAGCCAGTTAATGTCTTAATGTCATGTTTTGGGAGGTGAGAGGTAACCAGTCTAATTTAACCAGAGAAAACCCACATGTAGAACATTTTATAGACTGAAACAAAAGCATGTGTGGCACCCACACACCCAGCTGTGCCAATATGTCGCCCCAATACTAAAAATCAAACATAAAGTCATTATTCAGTTCACAGGTGAAGTGGTTCAAGTCCTTTCTGTGTGAAGTTTGCATGTTCTCTCCATGTCTGTGTCGGTTTTCTCCAGGAGCTCCGGCTTCCTCCCAAAGTCCAGAAGTCCAAAGACCTGAAGTCAGACCTTTCACCCAGTGAACCGGACCTGAACCTGAATAGGATAAAGAGGTGGTAAAACAGACAATGAATGAATGAAGAAATATGTAGTTGCAGTCAGTCCAGGACTTATCCCAGACACAGTGGACATGATGTGGGAAAACATCCTGGACAGGGCACCCTAGTAGGACAACAAACGCTCACTGACTTCCTCACCTAGAGACATGTTACATTTTTATCCACAGCAACTTACAATTATGACTGAACACATTTTAAACAATTGAGGTTAAGGGCCTTGCTCAATGGTCCAACAGTGGCAATGGCAAGGCTTGAACTGGCAACCATTTGATTACTAGACCAGGTCGAAAAGTTTTGCCAGGCATTTGGAGCACAGCCTGGACAGACTGTAAGTGCAGTAGAAGATTTTACACTCCAGCTCCATTGTGCTCAAGCCAGCCGGTGTTTCTTCTGATAGTTGATCCATCATCCCTAAGAGGTCTTGCATTTGACTGCTTGTAGTACCAGGAGAACACAGAAAACATGGTGTCTTGGAGTATGCTTCATCAACACTGTATTTTTGAGCTGGAAACTTTATGATTACTAGATCAGTACCTTAACAGCTGAGCTACCACTGACCTACATTTTAGAGTAGTCAGTCTACCTACTGGTATGTTTTTCGTTTATTTTGTTTTGTTACCCGAGTTTCCAAAAGACAACCAACAAGCGCACTAAAGACTGAACCCAGGTGCCCAAACCCCACTAGACATTTCTCTCATTCAGTTCATTAGAGATCATTGTAAACAACAGGTAAAGCGATGATGTAAGAGTTCATGAGCTACCACTGACCTACATTTTAGAGTAGTCAGTCTACCTACTGGTATGTTTTTCGTTTATTTTGTTTTGTTACCCGAGTTCCCAGAAGACAACATTTACATTTACATTTTCAGCATTTAGCAGACGCTTTCATCCAAAGCGACTTACAGTACAGTTACAGTATACAATCTGAGCAATTGAGGGTTAAGGGCCTTGCTCAAGGGCCCAACAGCAGCAACCTGGCAGTGCTGAGGCTTGAACCAGCAACCTTTTGATTACTAGTCCAGTACCCTAACCACTAGGCTACGGCTTGCCAACAGGCGCAAAAGCCTAAACCCAGGTGCCCAAACCCCACCAGACATTTCTCTAATTCTGTTCAATAGTGAGCATTGTGAACAACAGGTAAAGCAATGACGTAAGAGTTCCTGAGCTACCACTGACCTACATTTTAGAGTAGTCAGTCTACCTACTGGTATGTTTTTGTTTATTTTGTTTTGTTACCCGAGTTTCCAAAAGACAACAGGCGCAAAGCCTAAACTCAGGTGCCCAAACCCCACCAGACAATTCTCTCATTCTGTTCAATAGTGATCATTGTGAACAACAGATAAAGCGATGACGTGAGAGTTCATGAGCTACCACTGACCTACATTTTAGAGTAGTCAGTCTACCTACTGGTAAGTTTTTGGTTATTTTGTTTTGTTACCCGAGTTCCCAGAAGACAACAGGCGCAAAGCCTAAACTCATGTGCCCAAACCCCACCAGACATTTCTCTCATTCTGTTCAATAGTGATCATTGTGAACAACATGTAAAGCGATGACGTGAGAGTTCCTGAGCTACCACTGACCTACATGTTAGAGTAGTCAGTCTACCTACTGGTATGTTTTTTGTTTATTTTGTTTTGTTATCCGAGTTCCCAGAAGACATCAATCAGGCACACTAAAGACTGAACCCATGTGCCCAAACCCCACCAGACGTTTCTCTCATTCTGTTCAATAGTGATCATTGTGAACAACAGATAAAGCGATGACGTGAGAGTTCCTGAGCTACCACTGACCTACATTTTAGAGTAGTCAGTCTACCTACTGGTATGTTTTTTGTTTATTTTGTTTTGTTACCCGAGTTCCCAGAAGACAACAGGCGCAAAGCCTAAACTCATGTGCCCAAACCCCACCAGACATTTCTCTCATTCTGTTCAATGGTGATCATTGTGAACAACAGGTAAAGCGATGACGTGAGAGTTCTTGAGCTACCACTGACCTACATTTTAGAGTAGTCAGTCTACCTACTGGTATGTTTTTTGTTTATTTTGTTTTGTTACCCGAGTTCCCAGAAGACATCAATCAGGCACACTAAAGACTGAACCCAGGTGCCCAAACCCCACCAGACAATTCTCTCATTCTGTTCAATAGTGAGCATTGTGAACAACAGGTAAAGCGATGATGTAAGAGTTCCTGAGCTACCACCAACCTACATGTTAGAGTAGTCAGTCTACCTACTGGTATGTTTTTTGTTTATTTTGTTTTGTTACCCGAGTTCCCAGAAGACAACATTTACATTTACATTTTCAGCATTTAGCAGATGCTTTTATCCAAAGTGACTTACAGTACAGTTACAGTATACAATCTGAGCAATTGAGGGTTAAGGGCCTTGCTCAAGGGCCCAACAGCAGCAACCTGGCAGTGATGGGGCTTGAACCAGCGACCTTTTGATTACTAGTCCAGTACCCTAACCACTAGGCTACGGCTTGCCAACAGGCGCAAAAGCCTAAACCCAGGTGCCCAAACCCCACCAGACATTTCTCTCATTCTGTTCAATAGTGATCATTGTGAACAACAGGTAAAGCGATGACGTGAGAGTTCCAGTGACGTCACCGGCGGAACAACAACAAAGCCGAAGCAGCTGAGGAGAGGAGAGACGGGAGCGCGCGGTGGGCGTGGCCTCACTGACAGGAGCGCGAGCTCGGTCAGGTATCGCTACGATGGCGGAGGGAGCGAAGCGGGACGGTTTGGGTTCCCTGCAGCCCCCGGTCATCAGCCTGGAGCCTCCGTGTTCCCCCAGACCGCTTCTAGACTGGAAGACACGCCTGAGGACTGGAACCATCTTCACTGGTGCCAACGTCGTGTTCTGGTGAGAGTCGTGACGCAGCGCTTTTTCCTCACGTGAGGTTTAAATGTCACTGCTGAGTTGTTTGTGTGCAGAACCTGCTGGACTCAGGTCAGCTGAGATGCATGCGTCCTTAAAAGTATGGCTCATTAGTGATTATTATTGATTGATTTATTTAGTTTGGTTAATATAAGAAAGAAGGAGGCCTGCATGTGGTGCAGCACTTTTCACAAGTCATCATACTGTAACCAGGACCTGGTGATATTAGATTAGATATTTAATGTAACATGCAGTGCATGGAGTATTTAATTCCTAATCCTTCTCTTGCAACCTGACATCTGTTTTAGTTTAAATCGTCTCAAAAAGCCTAATAATAGTAATAATAATAATTATTATTATTATTCAAAGAAAGTTGGGACATTATGGACAAAATGCAAATAATAAAAAAAACACAGTTTCTTACATTGACTTTGACTTTTATTCGATTGCAGACAGGATGAACCTGAGATATTTCATGTTTTATCTGCTCAACTTCATTTAATTTATTAATAAACATCCATTCCTGCATTTCAGACCTGCAACACATTCCAAAAAAAGTTGGGACAGTAAAGCATTTACCACTTTGTAATGTTCACCACACTTAAAAGACGTCAAGTGATTTAGTGTTTCAGCTTTTATTTTGTCCCATTCTTCCTGCAAACACAAGATGTGCAGCAGTACGGGCTTGTCATTGTTGCATTTTTTTTTTTTAATGCATTTTCTCCCTTTTTCTCCCCCTTTAGCCCGTCCAATTGCTCAACTGCATCATGCTTCCTCTGCGCCTATGCCGATCCCTGCTCTGACCGAGGAGATCGAAGCTAACCACGCTCCCTCACCCACCACGTAGGGACACACCCTAAGAGCACTCCTTCCCCATCTCTGTGCAGGCGCCTCTAATCAGCCAGCAGAGGTCGTAACCTCACCATTCTGACAGAGAGAGACCCATATCCGGCTTAGTTCCGCCCACCTGAACAACTGGCCAATCGTTGTTCATGTGGCCGCTCAGCCTTCAGCCGGCAAGGCAGAGCTGAGATTCGATACCATGTATTCGAGATCCCAGTCTGGTTGCAGCGTGTGTTTTTACCGCTGCGCCACCTGAGTGGCGTTGTTGCATCTTTATTGAGGACAGGTCAGGACTGCAGGCAGGCCAGTCCAGTACCCGTACCTTCTGCTTCCGCAGCCATGGCTTTGTAATGTGTGCAGCATGTGGTTTTGTACTGTCTTGTTAAAAAGATATCTTATCTTATCCTTATAGCATTATTATGTTTGCTTAGTACCTCATTTGCAGATGATTATACAAATCTAGTCTACTTCTCTTTGCAGAAATTTTCATATTTTGCCCAAGTTGGTTTCCAGTGGTTGGCAGCAGCTTTGAAGTCTTACCACAGAAGTTTGACAGAGTTAAGATTAGAACTTTGGTTTGGCCACTCAAATACATTTTCTTTCCCATTTTAACCTCTGCAGTGTTGCTTTGGCAGTGAGCATCGTGTCGGTTTAATTGGAGCTTTTGTATGCTTCTAAATGCTGATTTATTGGTAGTTTCTCTCTCATCCTGTTACGTTAATGAAAAATAATCTTGTTTGTTCTTCTTTCATGCAGGTTTGTGTTCCTCAGTCCCTTCAGCGTCGTCTGTCTGGTCTGCATGTGCCTGGTTCTTTTAATCCTTGCACAGTTGGTGAGAGACTTGGCTCTGTCCAGGGCTAAAGGTAGGGATTAACATTTTATATGTAACTTATACAGAAACCTTGTGACACTGTACAAGATGTACAATGTTGGTCAAATCTGTATGTGGTATTCTGTTATCTGTGTTGCAAATCAGCAATAAATACTTGTAGAAATCAAACTGTTTAATATATAAAACCTACATTGGCACTGGCTATTATCATACTTAGTGATCAATTAATATTTCAGTTAAGATTTTTGTTAAGATCACTGCCAATACTGATGCTTTGGGTGGGTTGGCTAAAGTCCTGCGATGGATTGGTGCCAGGATATTCTGTCCCAGTGTTTTCCAGAAACCTGTTACTACCCTGATCAGGATGTTCTGTACATATACATGTGTGTGTTGTTTGTGTACCAAAAGTTTTAATACCCTTAGCCTTTTTGCAAACACCTTAAATAATGTCTAAACAAATAACAATGTGCACACAAATGCACAAACACTTTCATTTTCCTTCTTTCATTCTTGCATTTCTAAAAAGAAAAAAATTTGACATGTATAAATATAATAACACATACCTAATATTTTGTTTATTTGTCTTTATTAGGGTGCCGTTTATGGAGAAGTATGACTGGCAGGTATGATAAAACTTATTTTTTATGCAATGTTTATTAAACTAATCGCAATGTTTTGTCCATATTGCACCAGCTCATATTTGACAGGTGCAACTTTACATCTGACCACTAGATGGTGCTTCATCCCACAATCCACAAACTACACAGATTTGTTTTCTGTGTTTGGGAGGGGACATGATTGGTAAACTAGATTGGCCGTGTCTGAGAGGGGTATGGCTGAGGCCCTTTAATGGCTGTGGTGTCCTACTGGTGTTTGTTACTGCCCTGTGCTCAGTGATTCGGGGGAATTGGACCCACAGGGACCTTGACCATGTGGTTAGAAATGAAATAAAACAAAAAACATTGTTTTAGCTTCAGTTTTTGTTCTAGTCAATACACAAGAAGGAATTAGTGTTTGGTTTAGAATTTGATCTTTTAATTTGATCATAATTTCTCATATAAAGTCTGCCTAATCAGCCTCAGAATTCAGCTGTGCAAAATGTACGTTTCGGGGACTCTAATAGTATGCAAAATGACATTCTAATTATTTACCACGTGGTTGTGGAAACTTCCTTTACTGCCCGCTGTAATTTCTTGGTATCAGATGAATATCTAAAAATTTGCATAAGCACGATCACACGAATAAAACCACCAAGTCTCATTCATTTGGTAAGCACATTTTCCCAAAGGAAAAACAATACACACATGATATACTGGTACTAACACAGTTACCACTCATGATCTGCATGCTTATCCAAATAGACCACATACCTGATTCAGTGGTGCAGTGAGAGGGCATCTGCCTGAGTTTCACTTCCCGATGCTGGAAAGGCTTTTTTTTTCAAATGTCAGTTTATTTATAAGGGCGGCACAGTGTCTAGGTGGGTAGCACTGTCACCTCACAGCAAGAAGGTCCTGGGTTTGATCCCCAGATGCAGCGGTCTGGGTCCTTTCTGTGCAGAGTTTGCATGTTCTCCCCGTGTCTGCGTGGGTTTTTTCTTCTGCAAAGTCATTTAACTTTATGGACTTTGTACTTAATATTATCACTCAGTATTTAGCCTAAAAATAAATGATTTAGTTTTTAAAAATGGAATAAAAGTCAGTACATGAAAACAGGCAATGCAAATAAAATATAGTGGCTAATATTTGCTCCTGTCATTTGAGTTATACACTATAAGGTTAAAAGCATGTGACCAACAACATGAGCTTGTTTGGACATCTCATTTAAAAAACAAATGCTATTAAAATATAGTGACCTCTATGTGATCCTTTCAGCTATAAGAACAGCCACTCTTCTGAGAATGCTTTCACAAGACTTTAAAGTATGCCTGTGGGAATTTGTGCCCATTCAATCAAAATGAATCAAAAAATTTAAAAAAGCCATTCACATGACTGGGCATTGATATTGGTCAAGAAAGTCTCCAATTATGTTCGTGTTTATTCTAAATGGGAATTATTTAATGGGACTGAGGTCAGGGCTCTGTACAGGCCACTTTGTCTTTATAGAGCTTGCTTTGCATACAGGAGCACAGTCATGCTGGAACAGGATAGGACCTTCCCTAAACCATTACTAGAAAATAGGAAGCTTTATATATACACCGATCTGGCATAACATTAAAACCATCTCCTTGTTTCTACACTCACTGTCCATTTTATCAGCTCCACCTACCATATAGAAGCACTTTGTAGTTCTACAATTACTGACTGTAGTCCATCTGTTTCTCTGTATGCTTTGTTAGCCCCCTTTCATGCTGTTCTTCAACTACAGAGCAGGTATTATTTAGGTGGTGGATCATTCTCAGCACTGCAGTGACACTGACATGGTGGTGGCAGAGTTGCTGGAGTTTTTAAACACCTCACTGTCACTGCTGGACTGAGAATAGTCCACCAACCAAAAATATCCAGCCAACTGCGCCCCGTGGGCAGCGTCCTGTGACCACTGATGAAGGTCTAGAAAATGACCGACTCAAACAGCAGCAATAGATGAGCGATCGTCTCTGACTTTACATCTACAAGGTGGACCAACTAGGAAGGAGTGTCTAATAGAGTGGACAGTGAGTGGACACAGTTTTTAAAAACTGAGAATCATCCACCACCTAAATAATACCTACTCTGTGATGGTCCTGTGGGGGTCCTGACCATTGATCATTGTAGAGAAACAGATGGACTACAGTCAGTAATTGTAGAACTACAAAGTGCTTCTATATGGTAAGTGGAGCTGATAAATTGGACAGTGAGTGTAGAAACAAGGAGGTGGTTTTACTGTTATGGCTGATCGGTTTATTACACCTGTTAGCAGTTGTTGTGGCTGAAATACATGAATTCTAAAAGGGGTGTCCCAATACTTTGTGTAGCAAGTAAACAAACTTCCTGGCTCTCTATGCTTCCCTGTAATCATCCTGTCCACACATTTAAGACACATCATTTATTAGTGTATCTGATTAAGACAAGGATTCATTTATCCAGTTCTGCGAATGTTCTGCTTTTAATTCTCCATGATTTCTGATCTTGTTTGTCTGGACCTTTGCTCTGACCGCTCATGCCCTGTGATTGTTTATGGAAAACAAACCCAATGGCACTATTGTGCTGCAGTGGGAGGATTGCCAGCACACTAATCCTTAGCACAGTGTTTATGTGAAGCAGCTTATGTTAATGCCGGGTTTTCTCAGCAGCTGCGTCGCTCAGTCTTTAGTTTTTGCGGGTATGTTACATCTATGTTCTGCTCCGCTCGTAGTCATGTTGTACACATAGAGTGCTTTTTACCACGTTTAGTGCTGTATTAATAATGCTTTACTCAAGAGCTTTTCTCTAGCATCATTTACAACTGTGCCACCCAAGCGTCTGAGCATATTATTATTGTTGTTATACTATATAAGGAGATTGTTCTATATGGCTGTTTTGAAGCTAGAAAAACATCAGTATGTAAACAGTAGTTCTGATAGTGTTTCCTGTTACTGAAACCCCACTATAAGAAAACCTGTGTTGTTTAGATATGCGATGTTTGTTCCAGTTTCCACAGTGTTGTGAAATTTGAGTCCCCTTGTCATCGTCACCCCCCTCCACACCCCCAGCCAGTATTTGCCCAGCTGCCTGTGTGTGGCATGTGTGAAGGAGGGAATGACACGGTAGTTTCTCTCTGAGAGTGACTGGAACTTCCGTATTACATTTACTGCAGCAGTTCTCTAATACCAGTCAGAACTGGGGATACTAATGAGTAGGGGGTGTGTCAGTACAACATGGTACCGGATTTGTTGAAGGATTGATGATGGGCGCGTGATGGACGACATCTGCTTGTTTATATTCATGCTAGCCGTCACGGGTCATTTGACCAGCTCATGTCACTTTGTTCAGAGTAATCATGACGGCTTTCGTAAACTGTTTTGAGAGACACAGTGAGCCTCTCAGATATGCCATCACCTTATCCTAAAAGATTAGGGTAGATTTGCCCAAAATGCACAAAACTATGTGAATAATGATTCTAATTATTGAGTTTAGGTGTTTTAACCTCATCATTATTAACAGGTATATTGTATCTCTTTTGATTTTATTTAATTTTTATCACCTCTATGTCCTGATCAGGGTTGTGGTGGTTCCTGTTTCCCCAGGCACACCGGGCACAAAGCATGAACACACCCTGAACAGGGTGCCACTTTAGTTCAGGTTATCAAACCCCAAAAACCCCAACACCACCAGACATAGCCAATGATGGACAAGCCGTAGACTAGTGGTTAAGGTACTGGATTAGTAATCAGAAGGCCGCTGGTTCAAGCCCACCACTGTCAGGTTGCTGCTGTTGGGCCCTTAACCCTCAATTCCAAGTTGTTTTGGATGAAGGCATCTGCTAAATGGCTAAAATGTAAATGATGTCTGCACAGGCCCCCGATAGGCCAATAGCACGTCTAAAATTCGAACCCCGGATCTCAGCAATAGTGGCTAACGTATTTTACCTCTGTGACACCTGATCACCCTGAATACATTTATTTAATTTAAATATTAGATTTTTATAATTTAAAGCTAATTAGCTTGGACCGGGTGATACAATTCACCAGGGTTTGGGTAAAATAGCTCGTATATTAAAAAATAACTCCTATACATTGTTTTTAAACTTAATTTAATGACACAACTTGTTAAAGAACCATCAACATTTAAAGAACATTTTGGGTTTGGTCCTTGAAAAAAGGTCCATTGAAAGGTACTTTAGGGCAGGGTTTTTTAAAAACACAACTTGTTTAAAAACCCTGGGTCGTGACCCTTAGGTGGGTCGCAACCCAAAAAAAATGGGTTGCAAAGAAAAATAATAAATATTAAATAAACACATTTTTAAACTTGTATGCGAACACCACTTGTGGAGGCTTTATGTTACATCTTGTAAACCACAGTGGGACCAGTAAGATGCGTTGTTTGTGTTGCCTGGGTCATGTAAAAAATCATGGACTCTTGTATGTTCCACTTGGCATCTTTACATTCAAACATGTGTGATTTGACCTGACCAGTAAGGTGTGTGTATGTGTGTGTGTGTATGTCACACACCAGTCCCAGCACTCCTTCCCGCCTCTGATAGCTGGCTCTGAAATGCCATGTGGCTCCGATATTTTTAGACCGACCTGATTGAAATAGTAAAGCTGGGGCCTTGCTTAACACAAACACTGTCAGCTGTGGCCTGGTGTTGGTTTGTTTAGCGTGACTGTGCACCGGACACTCTTAGGTCTTCGTTTGTACACAAAGCGAGGAGCTTAACAGCGGCGTGTTCGCCTCGTCTGAATACTTTCTACATAGCTTGATGGTCAAAGCCTTCAAGATGATGGGGGAAGATCCTGGATCAGGGTTAAGGTAAAAAAATGATGATAATAATAATAATAATAATAATAATAATAATAATAATATTAGGCTACATGTGGCATACAAAAAGACAAGACATCTATTTTTTTTTTCTATTTTGAACTGACAAACATGGCAAGATCTCAGGCAGATATCATGTAGAACCATTATGTGAGGAAGAATGAAGAATGTGAGAGGAAATCTCAATGCAAAGTTTGGTCTTTGGTAACTGGTCAGTTATATTTTCTGGGCCATTCCATCGAATCTGTGCCATTTGCGTGTAGAAACTTGATGAAATTAAACTTCATTACTTATCTTTGTTCAACACTGAATCTAATAACACACACACTTAAATACTCAGATTGTGTTTTTATTAATCTCAGGTAACTTTGTTTCATTTTTACAAGGTTTAAAGTAATAAGACTGAAAGTAACAGGACAGAGTTTTTAACACAGAATTAATAAATACATAAAATATAGCAGCATGGAGAACATGCTAAAAGCACCAGAACACTGGGCACAGTCTAGTAATTTATCAAAAAAAATTATTTTTAAAATTAACAAACAACAACTTCGTAAGTAACAGGAATGTACGTTGAGATTAATTTTCTGTGTCAGAGTTACAATTTTATCAACTATACAGGGGGAACAAAGGGAGAACCTACTTTTGCTCTTCCCGTGATCTTCAGTAGATACAGATCATGTTCATTTCTGTTAAAAATGTGACTTGATTGATGAGAATATTTCCACATTTTTCAGAAGGATGAATATGTGAGGGTAACAGGACTGAGTGAAAACCTGAGGATGTGACTAAAACATGTATTTTAACCACATTATTATACATTTCTTATGGAAAATAAATATTAAAATCATAGATATGATATGGAGTCACCAAACAATGCAAAGAAAAAGTAGTAGTGTTAGAAAGTGGGGGCATGAAAAGTACTATTTTTACAGTATTACAGGTTTTTTTTAATAAACGTTAAAAAATTATATAGCCTAAATTTACTATTAGATCAATGTGCAGGACACTTTGCTTAATTTAAAATGCATTTTTAAGTTTTAAATTTTCATATACATTTATACATATTGTGTCCTGGGACGGAAATGGCACCGATTAATAAATGATCTTACGTTTTATTCAATATAAAGACATAGAAACACACAGAATTTCATCTAATGGTGTTAAATAAAATGAAAAGTTTCTTTTTTGCTCTAAGGGGAGGAAAATGTCTGGTTTCATTGCTAATTTTTGATCATGATAATAAGAATTTATATCATGATTTGTAATAAATGTTTTGCTCCTTAGTAAGCAGATCATATCACATCGTCAGATATAAGCCATCAGTCATTTTCATTTCCTGCTGTAAGGGATCATCTCTTTCCATGACAAACCTGTGCTGGAATGTCTGTCGATGAAGTCCTCATGGTCACAGGACTTCAAAAGGTTTCGTACGTGCCTGGAAGCACGAGCGCTGACTTCGGTTAAACATCAGGGGCCAAATATTATAAAGGAAATATCAGATTTGTCCTTGTTCAGCAGTCTACAGCTAAATAGAATTTGCTTGAGTTTAGAGATAAATTAAATTTAAAGTGAGATTGAGATACTGAAGTATCACTATTAAAGCAAACCATTAATTTGATTGGCTGTGATTAAATAGCACTGATTTTAAGTATTTTAAAGACAATGTTGGCTCTGTTTATTCATAGTCCAAGATCTTCACTGAAACTCATGTCTGTACACAGATCAATTTCAATTGTCTGCAGTTTCTGTTACCATTTTTAAACCATTATTGATGCATTCCCCCCTTTTTCTCTAAATCTAGTCATATCCAATTACTCAGATATATTGCTCATTATGGGTGCAGACCTCTACCTTGACCGAAGAGGGCCGTACCTAACACACGCCTCCTTCGACGCGTGTGTAGTACCTAACTGCGTTTATTCACACAGTATCAGTCACGCACTGCTCTCCATTTTTCACCATCTCTATGCAAGCGGCATCGTTCAGCCATCAGAGGCTGCAATCGAAGCAGCAACGAGGACTCCTCTCAGCCCTCCCTGCCTTAGACATAGCCAATCACGTTTGTCTGTCATGTCTAATCATGAGATTGAGATCTCACCAATAGTGGGCTAGCACAGTGTTTTTCAAAGTTTTTTTTAAGCAACCCACATTTTGTCCATGATTTATACTGTGACTCAGGCAACACAAACAACACATCAAAATGAAATCTACTTAATCTGGTCCCACTGTGGTTTACAAGATGTAACGTAAAGTCTCCACAAGGGGGCGCTTGTATACAAGTTCATTTAGTGCTTATGTTTATGTGTTTACAATTTGTTTATTTTATTATTATTATAAATTGTCTTTGCAACTTTTTTTTTTTTTAAAAACCCTGGGCTAGCACATTAGAGCACTGTGCCACCCAAGCACCACTATTACCAATTTTAAATTGGTTAATTATATGCATAAAATAAAAATAAATCAAATAAATAGTAATAAAAACTCTTACAGCTGGTGTAAAGTGCTGAGTAACAGATGCTGTGAAATGATTAAATGTTTAGGTCTAAGCATATAGTAGGTGTAGCATGTGGCTAAAGCCTTGCAGATATAATTCAAAACAAAAGGATTTTAATAAAATCTGGGCTTCACTTGAAACACACATGTATTAAGTTCCAGTCTTTATAAATAATTTAATAAAATGTAATTACTTAGATTTAGAAACAGGGCACATTAGCAGTAGCTCTGAATGTGCTAATAGCAGTTGTGAGGCAAACTATTTGCCCCGTGGTTCCTCACATTGTTCAGCTGTTGCATTCAAGCTATTTTTGGTTTGTCACTGAGCCTGTTAGACTCGCAGACATGTCGATTTTAAACTCCCCCTGTTTTTAAATAGGTCTCTCTATTTAAATGGCAGATTGTGGTTATATAAAACTGTGTAAGTCAGTGTTACGGCGGTTACAGCTAGTCATGTTTTTCTATTTCAATCACGATTCCGGGGAAGTGATATTTCAGCTAGAAGGACCGGTCAGACCTGAAGCTTGTGATGTGGGCGCGCTCTGTCGTCGTGTTTGACCTAGCAATTTAGTCGTGACTTAGTGGGTTTTGGTTATATCTAGACACAGAGTGTTTATATAAAACTAAACATTTACTCATGGCTTTTAAATGAGTTTTAGTATGTAATTATGCTTAATTTTATTGTCATTTTATTTTCATAATTTATCTCTGCTACAAGCTCTGGATTCCAGCGTTAGCTCAGCCACCCGAGCACCTGAATATTTATATAGTGATTAAAATTGAGACTTTAATGCTGAAATTCCATTCCAGCTCTGACAAATGCAGCTAACTGGAGCTGCTGACTGCTTAATAAATTATGTGTGAGATGTTTATTGACACCACAAATCATATATTAATGTGATGTACTATTTATTTCTGTAAAATAAGCTTTGGGATGTGACTAAAATTGTGGCGCTTCTGTTTAACATTTACATTTTTGGCATTTAGCAGATGCCTTTATCCAAAGTGATTTACAATATATAGTTCAAGCAATTGAGGGTTAAGGGCCTTGCTTAACCTGACAGTGGTGGGGTTTGAACCAGCAACCTTCTGCTTACTAGTCCAGTACCCTAACCTTAGGCTACAACTCACTCCTTATACTATCAGTATGAATGTATTTTGGTGGCACTCACTGCTTCAAGTTTGAATCTCAGCTCTGCTATCAGCCTGCTGGGTGCCAACACAGACACATGACTGGCTGTGTGTCTTTAGGGGGAGGGTTCCTCGTTGCAAGACCTGCACGGGATGGGGGGGGGGGGGGGGGGGGATGGGGGGTGCTGCTCACGGATGGCATTGCGTTGAGACCATTTTTCACCCCTGGCAGGTGAAAAGATGCAAACAACGACAGAATTGTGAAATCTTGGTCTGTCACAAATTATAGTATGAACAAACTGTGTATTTATGAATATTTATTAAATGTATTTTTCCTGGCATCATGCCTCACCACAACCACCACCACCACTGTTGGGCCCTTGAGCAAGGTCCTTAACCCTCAATTGCTCGAACTGTGTTCAGTAATTGAACATCGCTTTGGATAAATGCTGAAAATGTAAACGCTCCAGGTATTTCATCAAATAAGTTTCCTAACACTGAAGCTGTGATACTGGCTTCAATCTTTGTGTAAGGTAAATATTCTGCCATGTGTTGATTATGAACCACCACATGGCAGGAGAGGACAGACCGCTTTCTCCAGCTGCCATTTCACTGAGACGCAACATGACCCCTGCTAAAGTTTTTACAAGCCGTGCAGGATCATGTGGGAATCACACCTCATTGAGGTCTGGCCACTCACTCCGCTCTGAGTTGGGTAAGCCATCTTCCTGGCGCCAGGGTTAATACTGCGCTCTGTCAGACTCCCCGTGGATGGTGAAATACTAATGTGAGCCACGTTGCTTCACACTCACACATGCTGTTTTGCCCCCGTGTGTTTAGATTCTTGGGAAACTGCTCCCATTTGGCAGCTCGTGCAGGGAATGTGATAGTTGAGAGGTGTTTGATCTTTCATGGAAGTGCTTGTGTTTTGGTTGCACCATAAAATGCAGGTTTGTTTGTGCTAGCAGTCTTAAGCTTTATCATTAGCGCTTTTGGTGTTATGGGAGGCTCGAGCAGTTGTTGAGATAACTGAGGGGGCACCATTACAGTGTGATAAAGGGCATGACTCGACAGAACTTCCCCTTATAGACCCTCATCTCCTGCCAAGGAATCCTGTGATAGCCCCCTCTGAAAGCCGAGCGAATTCATTGAAAACTAAACTGACTTGGACTGGAGGAAGATGATTTTTTTGATTAGAGGAAAAAACTGCTGAAGTTTTTTTTCATTGTTGTGTTCAACAAAAAGAAACAGTCTAACATGTAATATAGGTTGAAATATCACTGGGAAATTCTGTAACACCACACATTTAAAATCCTGCTGTGACGGTTTAAGTGTCTCTGACTGACGGGGGCACTAAAATGATTAGAACATTGTTTTTTTTTTTCAATTTAAAATGATTAAACTATCATTATTGATAAAATATTTTTATTAATTTATATTTATACTTTTTTAGAACAGAATTTCCTGAGAACTACAGCTCACGTAGTATAAATACGCCACTATATTAGTGGCATAAGAAGTGGTTTAATAGTAGATCAGTGTTTGGTCCAGGTTTAACCAAAGTTAACTGCTAAGACTGTAACCGGTTATCTGGTTGCAGTTGGGAGATGGTCGACTCGGGTCAGGATGGAAGCTCTGGAGCAGAAACTCAGCTGACAGACTGCTGGATGAGCATCAAGCTGTTCCTAGAGGAGACATCTTCTTTTAAACAGCAGAATCCGGGCAAGGTACGATACACGTCTGTACTGACAAACTGTTAAAAACAGTGTGTGTGTGTGTGTGTGTATGGGATGTTTTGTATTATTTGTGTGTTCTGGTGTTTTAGTATTTCAATGAGTGTTTGAACACTGAATGTACTAATATATAGGTGTGTGTGTGTATGTGTGTGTGTGTGTGTGGTATTTAAAAGCTTTTGTGCTTATGTGTTTTGGAGTATGTTTTAAGTATTATAATGAAAATATGAATACTATATAGTATACTGTATGCTTATGAAATGTGAAGTAGTTGCGTAGTATTTTAAAGTATTTGACTACTGTTTTCATACTCCTTGTGTGTGTGTGTGTTTGTGGGTGGTTTACTGTGCTTATACACTATATGACCAATAGTATTTGAACACCTGACCATAAGCTTGTTTGGTATTAAAACAGATTGGCCACAAAGTATTCTTTTCAGCTCTAACAACAGCTGCTCTTCTGCAAAGACTTTGAAGTAAGTCATTTGAATGGCTGGGCACTGATGTTGGTCAAGAAAGTCTCAACTGATGTACCGGTTCATTCCAAAGTTGTTCAGTGAGGCTGAGGTCAGGGCTCCGGAGTTTCTTTAAACCGGACAAGGGCACAGCCATGCTGGAATAGAAAAAGGCCTTCCCTAAACTGTTGCTATACAGTTGGAACCATATAATTTCCTTAATACAATTGACTTATTACACTTGTTAGCAATTGTTGTAGCTGAAACTCATAAATTCAATAATAAAGAAGGGGTGTCCCAATACTTTTGTCCACATAGTGTAACGTAGTGTACAGTAGTATATTGTTTAAAATCCTGCATTTGTTTTCGGTTGCAGTTTTGTCTGCTGGTTTGCAGCTTGTGTTTTTTCCTGGCCGTGCTGGGCAATTACATTCCAGGAGTTGTTATTTCATACACAATAGGTAAGTTTATCAGATCTACAAATTACAAATGAATTGTTTAATTAAATATAATGTGTTTAATTTCACGGACCTCGTTTTTCAAAAATCACAGATTTCACAGATTTTTACGGCAGTCATTAAATTACACTCATAAATTAAATGATAGAATAAATAGAAGCTACAATACACAGCACAGCTACCTTAATAGTTAAATGTAAACCTAGAACATCCAGCGATGGTGCGAGGCTGGGAATTGGTTGGGAGTTTTCCAAACTCAGTTATCTAAGTCGTGTGTAATGAAGAGAGGCGTAGGACCCAAAGGTGCGGAGCAAAAAATGATATTTATTAACAATAAATGATATATACAGAAAAACAAAGGAAAAGAGTTAAACAAAAAAACAATTCGGGAAATCCCGAATGACGCCACTCTCGTCACTGGCAACTGAAAAGGAAACACAAAAACAGAAAATAGAAAAACAGCCAACGCGAGGCGCGAACCCGGGTCGCTCACTCGCGGTATTTATAACCACCCCGCTACGCTACGGCGTTGCTGGGGTTACACACTCGCCTTCTGAATAAAAGGCTGAAACGAGAAGACGGATCTTCCTAAATAATCCGTTAAAAGGGGCAAAACTTGTAAAGAGAATTGAAACGGTAATATTGGATCGGTTATGTCACCAGTTTTAAAAGGCTGGAAAGAAACCGATGATTGAGTTTGGAAAAAGGGTTCAGGCGAGTGGATTCGAACCGGGGATTCACACATGGAGGAGCGGAGACTTACCGCTCAACCAAACCAGCAGTGAATAACCCTGGATAAAGTACACGCCTTTAAAGGACTGCGGAAGGTGGCAATTAGCCTGAGGCTAACCCGCTGCTAGCTTTGCAAGCGGGGGAATTATGTGGCAATGCCAAAACAACCACAGCTCGGGGGCTGCAAGGAATCGCACCAGCTCTCCCTATTAAATGAAACAAAACCCTAATTTACCTCAGTCTTTCGACTTACACACCCAACCGCGCTACAAGGCGCCTGGGGTACCGAACTAGCCCTGCAAAAGGAATGGCTGCAGCCGTGCAGCCGGTCAAAAACAAAGAACAAAGGTGCGACGCCTGCAGACTGGCGACGCCCCCTTAAGTAGGAAGCTGACAGCTGCAGGTCGTTGCCCTAATCAGCTGGCCTCCTATTTGAGGCCACGCTGCTCTTTGTTCTGTAACGCCTGCAACGCTGTGAACTGGTGGTATGTTCACCAGACGTTGCAGGCACCCTAACATCGTGTTTTTAGCTGCTTTAGACTTCAACATCTTGGACATTTTGACTAACCGATCGCTAACTGAATTGTTGTAGGATTGCTAGGACCGCCTCATAGTGCAAATTAACCAGTATACGTGAGGCACTTGAATGCAACACGAATTAAAAATGTTAAATCGCTAAACACAAACCTTACATTTTGCTTTTCTCAGCAAATTGCATATTACACGGGAAACAGCTCATTTCACGGTTCGTGATGCGAATTTCACGTCCATGAATTAGGTAGGGCTTTATTTATATTCATTTAAATTAGATTAGTGATATTACAGCTGTACAGCACAGGTTTCCATGCTGCCTCCCACTCTGTTTCACCATGACTATCAGCAGGTATCATGTGTGATAGCGGTTCCTCGTGATGGCTCTCTAGTTTCTCTGTTTCCTTGCGGTCAGCAGGTACTGTGTCGGCAGAGTGTGGCATATGTTTATGTGCTATCTCTCTGTTCCCAACAGTGCTAGGCATTTTCCTGTGGCCTCTGATGTCATCACATGAGCTTGGGATGTGGTTAGAGCCAGTTCTGCAGAAACTGGATTTTGGAGTGGGGCACTTCCTGCAGAGGATCAAAGAGAATCATGGTAATTATGTTCGTTCAATCTGATAAGCCACAGGAAATCTTCCTGCGTTTACCGTAATTAATGACCGTATCATGTTGTTTTTTTAACCCAGAGAAGAGATTGCTTCAAGCTCAGGCTGAGAAGGAGAGCATCGAAGCTGACCTGTCACTACTGTTTCCCAAGGTGAGGAAATCTTTTCACTTTCTGTCTGCTTCTTGCTCTTCGTCCAGTGAATCGTACCCACTGTGACCATGACCAGAAAGAAACAGTGATAAAACAGACAATGAATGATTAAGAAACTGATTGATATTCTTCGTTTCAGATGGACTCCACTGTGTGTAAGGAGATGTGTGTATCAGACACAGAGATTTCTGATGTTACTTGGACAGATAATGGCACCTTTAACCTATCAGAGGGACACACGCCTCAGACAGAGAACTCAGAAGGTAAGCTTTCCTGTCACTATTGACTAAAAGAAGTTTGTTAAAGTGGCTACTTGATTTCTATCTTCTAAAGTTTCTTTCTTCTTTCTAAAGATTTAGACCGCCGTGAGGAGGAGGTGTTCTCTGGCGGCCTCGCTGACTTTCCGTCCCTGGATAACGGGACCAACGGCGATGACGATGAGGACCTGAGTATCGGCCTGCCCAACACATCCATCCCCCAGCCCAGAAAGACCCGAGCAGCCTGTGCGGAAAAAGAGACGGCGGAGAGTCAGGTCATGGAACTGCTACAGAGGACAGCTGGGGATGCCATCACGGCTGCCGTCACCGCTGCCATACAGGAGCGGCTGGAGACCGCCATTCCTGAGGATTCAGACAGCGAGTACGAGGACTTTGAGCTGCTGGACCAGTCTGAGCTGGAGCATCTGGAAGGTGAGCTGTGTTTAGAGAAAGCGAGTGGAGAGGCCCGGTCTAAAGGTTCCAAACAAGCTGGCTTTTTCTCCAAACTGCTCGGAAACCAGTGACGCCATCCCTTCTGCACTGGGGCTGGATCATGGGACGGAAACGCAGGGCGGATAAGGTCCTAGGGACTGGGGAGGGTCCAGACTAATGATGGTATTCCATTGTTTTTTATGTTGAAATTAAATTGATTTGCAAAAATATTAAATAAGTAGAGAAAAAAACCTTCATGTGCATTGATGAAAGTGGGAATTGGGTTGGTCTGGTACAAAATAATCTGTAGACATTGTCACACTTACTGTACATCTAGAATGTGATTTTGTTACTGTTTTGCATTTAATACTACCAGTGAGGTTTTAGATTTAACAGGTTGGTAAGCAAGTTCTTGTCTGGTTCTGTTCTGGGCCCTTTTGTGTTCTGCCTTTAGTTCTTTGTGATGTTTAATCTGCAAACATTCGACTTTCAATTCCATCCTATTCAATTTTCATTTCTATCTTAATTTTTGCACTCAGCACCATGTGACAATTGTGTTATTATTGTTGCATAACTTCCAGACTCATGTTGTTTTAGAGTGGGACTCCTAGGACTCCTGTTAAACCCTAACAACACTGTACTTACTGTCAAGCATAGTACTGGTGTTATTATGCTCTTTGACTGTGACTGTGGAACTGATGCTTGCAGTTGAAATTCTTGAGATTTGGGGTACTAGCAGGACAATGACCCAAAACAATTGTCAACACTGTATTTAAAAGGGTGAAATCAGGTTAAAATTGGAGCGTTTAAAAGCCCCAAAGCTCTGAACTTAGCCTGAAAATATGTGGTCTAAACTAAAAAGTCCAGATTGGAAAACCTACAAATTTAGTTGAACTTTGCCAAGTAAAGTTTTCAAAACCATCCAACAAAGGTTGTGTCAAGCTTGTTATTGGCTATTAAAAATGGCTAATAAGTGACAACTCAATATTAGATGTGCTGAGGTAGATTTGTTCAAGACTGTGGTCTGAAAGCAAGATGTGGAAAACATGTGATCCCGAAAGAGCCCTGAACAGATCCTGGATACATACTTTTCCATAGCCAGTGGGAAATTGCTCTTAGTATAAAACCAACACTACGGTTAGCCTGTTAAATATGAGCTTGATTCAAAGCTCCTCACCTCACAGTAAACAGAGGGTGTAAACCAGAGTTTTAGCCAATAAAGGGCTTGGTGATTCTCCATGTTTTTGCCAAACCAAGCCCTTGAATCCAGAGCGTCCCTCTTCATATACAAAAGCTAAACAGCCAAAGTGACAGTCGGTCTGTCAATCGGTCAGATTTTCACCTGGATGAATAAATTCTGACCCTAAAAGTTTTCTTTTTAATGTTTTTTTTTTATTTTTTCATAAAGCATTGTTTGGAGCTGGATGTCTCAACACAGGTCTTTGCATGATTAGTCCAGTTTTAGATGATTTTATTTGTATTTGCACTTTATTTATTTAGCAGTGGAGCTAAGCTCTGAAGCACGCTGACACTGAGCTAAACTGGTTTGGGAAAATGTGAGAAATGCTTTTTGATTTCCTTCACTCTGATGTAAAGGTTTGGTAATTGTTCTGGGGGTTTTTTCGGCTTTGGCTGCTCTCGTATTTAAGGGTCTCCACTGCGGATCTGGTCTACTAAACTATCAGACCTGACACAACCCTAATATTCTTATATAGGCATGGGACCGGCACTTCCAGCACACTGACGAGTGCACATCCCAGTCTCTAGGCTGTTTTGGCCACCCCCCGACTGGCCCATAGCATTGCTGAGATTCGAACCGTGGTTTCCCAGGTCTCAGCAGTACTGGGCTAGCGTATTGAGCTCCACATTTAGGAATTGCTCTGAAATGTTCACTCTTCATTATTTAAAAGCATTTCCGACAAACTTATATATTTACCACTGAACTGTTGTGATGATTGAACAAAATTGTGAGTCAATCTGATTGTTCAGATTTATAAAATACGTTGTTCATCCAAAGTCAACCAAAGTAGTTAAAAATCAAGCATTAATTGTTAATTTAAGAAGCATTCGGGAGGAAAACAAAAGACAGACTTGTATTCTGGATATAGAGACATAAAATGTAGTAAAAGCAAAGGCATTAGACAGGATCTAATATGGTCTTTTAAAACAGATGGCATGTAATTTAATTTAAAATTAGCAGTAATGATATTTATGATGGTTATTATTGTCACTTTTAGCATTTGGGACAGTGAACGAAGTGGTCGAAAACAGATAAAGGCTGATAGTTTAAACATGAAAGCTGCTTGTCCTGTGTAATTTCCAACTCTGCTGTCTGTTAAGATGTTCAATTGTTTTCTAAATCATTTAAGCAGCACAACCTCTTCAAATAGCACTTATTAAATATGAATGTTATTAATCTGACTTTACAACCATTAGTAAAATTAATCAGAAAGGTTGTTTTCAGTGTCAGTGTGACGCCTGTTGCATCTGAATGTGCTCTTTATTTCTTTCTTCTCTTCTTACTTCACATACGATTGCCATATATGCCTGTGTGAACCGTGTGTCAGAACAGAAGAATATAGCTGTATGTAAATAATCCTTAGAACGTGATTAAAAGATAAAAATTCTAAATAAAAAAATCAGCTGTGTATTTTGTGAGTGTTTTGAATACTTTTGCAGGGTCTACAAATTTACATTTAGAAGACGCTTTTTATCCAAGGCGACTTACAGTACTGTGACAGTGTATTGTCAGAGCAACTGAGGGTTAAGGGCCTTACTTAAGGGCCCAACAGTGACAACTTGGAGGTGGTGAGGCTTGAGTCGTTGCTAGTGGTGTGCGATACTGCAAAATTCTGTATCGATCCAATAGCAAGTAAATACAGGGAAGTGTGTCATGATTTATGAGTAGGGCATTTATTACTATACTGAAGTACGTAGGTCTAGTTTTTGTTCAGATCCAATAATATAATAACAAAACATCATTTATCCCCAATATTGCACTTTTCTGAGATTATCCCCACACAACTCCCCTCTCTCTCTCACTGCTACATGTGTTCGGTCTCTCGGTGCCGCTCAGTCACGTGACGGTACCACAACAAAACACAGCAGAGCAGGAGGGGAGGTGTAAGGTGAGCATGTAAGATGTATGAGGAGCTGCGTCTATAAAGACAGGGTCTCTACTTTGTTATGAAATGGGAGAAACATAGTAAATGTAGCAGAGAAAAAGTAAAACTGAAGTATTGATACTATTGATATTTGGATCAATTTGGCCCCCCCTAGTAATAAAATTAGAACAGCCGTGTGAAGGTGTCAATACCTACCTAGCCCAGCCAACTAGTTCACAGCTGAGATACTGACTAAAACCCAAATAACTCATACACCATAAAATATATACAATAAAGACTTGTGCACCGTGGGCAGTACATTCACTACACAAAATACATTACAGCTGTGAGTTAATACCCAAGGTTAACAGCACTGGTACCTGTTACCTTAGTCACTAGTGTTAGCTGCTAGGCTAATTGCAGTGATTTCTGTTTCTATAAGCACTCTGTATTTATAACTAATATATCATATTAATATTGTAATACATACATTTTTGTCAGTTTTTTTGTTTCTGGGTGCTTTTCTTTTTCACAACGTTACCATCATGGTGTAATTTTCCTCAGGGTGAGTAAAGTATCTTTATAAAACGGATAGTTCCGGTCCTAAAATCTGATTGGCTGAGCCGCGTTCGAAGCCGTTGTAAAATCCCCGATAAACTCACACCTATGACCACCTCACATCATTCCATATTAATACGCCACTGAATCGAAAAAGTTAATGTTATTTTCGCCCTTATGTTGCCTAGCAACACTGTTAATCGAACTATTTTGCGTCGCGGAAGAATGCTTTATTGTAAGTTTATACACAATAAATACATTTTTGAATTAAACATTGTTGTATTTATTATATTTTATGTTTTTTTTACTGTTACTGTTTTTACTGTTACGATTTTAGCACGGGGAAAGAAGTTTTAGGGACTCCGCTTCACGTCGTGCCAAAACGTCATCCCCGTGCTAAAATCACAGTAACGTACGGCCTCTCGTGGCTTATTGCTTTAATCACCACCAAGCAGCTCATAGTTGTGTTTGCTGGGAGAATAAATATGTACCGTTTTAATAGTGACCGAATATTTGTGTCCTTGGTAATTTAAAAGAAAGAACAGATGCTATTATGTTTACATTTATAAGCACAAAGTCAAAAGAAAGGAGCACTTATTCATCAAAACACAAACAGGGAATGAGAGCCTCACTACGCATGCGCAGACAGAATGAGAGCCTCACTACGCATGCTTCAATTCACGAAGCTGACCTACGTATCAGGGAAGTTTCGTGAATTTGCGTAAAGTGCGCAAAGTATGTAAGATACGTTTGTACTTTACTTATGTACTGTATAATTCACACTATAATTTCCATACAATTGCCCCTATTTCTGTATGTGCTAAGAAAAGTATTCAAAAACTTACTCATCTGTTAGAAATAAAAGAAGAATGAACAATTTTTAATTAGATCCAAGAGAAAGTTTCAGTATGGAGATTGATTTATGCTTCTGCTAGATTTAAGTGGCATCAAGGACACAAAACAAAACCATGGACTAACATTAAATGTGGTTTTCATTATTTGTTTTTCTGATGATAATTAGGCCACATTTCATAATGCACACAGAAGCCTTAAAGTATACAAATGAACCATCATCTCGAATAAAGAACCATTGTGTTTAAGTGTGTAAGCAAATCAGGACAATAATCAATTACAGTTATGTAAAATTCTATATATGTACTTTATCTGTACTTGTAAATAAACACAGACAAAAACTAAACACTATCTGTGCAAAATAAGCAGCATGAACAATACAAACATTTACCGCTACAAGAGCAACATGGTCACGGTTCCACCCGCTCACAACCAACTTTGCTCATCAATGCTGTTAACAAATGATCATTTATCCAAACAACGATCCCTAACATCCTTGCTGAGTTTGTCTCGGTTTGGTTTCCTCTCATTTTGAGTCTGTTTCTCCAGCTTTCACTGCTATGAAAGAATAAAAATAAGTAGGGATGTAAAATGAATCGATATTCACTTTGAACAGCAGAGGGCGCTGGCGCAATACACCTTGCCTTGACGCCACTGGCGCTATCCGCTTGTTAAGTGTGACGTCATGCGTGACGTTAGGACCATTTCCGGGGCCAAACTCAACTTTAATCCCAAACGCAAACAACTATGGCTGAACCTGTGAACCTTTTTACCATTACTTCTTTCTTTTGTGAGGCACCATTGAGGGTTAAAAAAGGTCTAAACTCTTTTAACTCAAATAGAGTGATAAGTGTAAGTGTTCTTCCAGGTGGTATGGGCTTGTTAAGTCTGACGTCACACGTGACGTTCGGACCATTTCCGGGTCCAAACGCAAACAACTATGATATGATAAGATAAGATAAGATAAGGCTGAACCTCTGAACCTTTTTATATATATTGTAAAAGCAATATTGCACTAATTGTAATTTTCTATGTTTATTGTCATAAATATTTCCTGTTGAAGTGGAGACTTGGTATTTTAACTATTGATAATTTTTCCTGGTAATCAATGTATGCTGTTATTCATTAGTCCTCTTTGGTTAGCCCTTAAGAGGGCAGAATTGTATTGGCTCTATATACGGAAAATATATATAAAATATACGGAAAGAAAGAGGACGCGGAGCAATAGATTTTTTACCGTAGTTTTGTTTGTTATACGCCAATTGCGAACATATTGAGTTTTTATTTTGTTTTTATAAGAAACTTGGATTAATGGATAAGCCAATTTAAGAAGAAAGTTAAAATAAATAATGTTTGTGGAAAACTTATGGAACTCTGTGTCGCTGTCATTGGAAATTTGGTTTACAAACACGAGTCATAAACTTCTAGTCCTTCTCAATAGCGATCTGGACGAGAAAAGGTCTTTTATATATATATATATATATATATATATATATATATATATATATATATATATATATATATATATATATAGACAAGTTGTGCAGTACACTAGTTCATGTCATTATTTAATTTCATGTCAACTCATCAAGAGGTAAGCGGTCATATTTTTAATTCATTACATGAAAACTGACATTTCTGACTCTTTGGTTTTACTTTTAATCAGTATAGCTTATAGCTTATAAAAATCAAAAATCCAGGATATCACATGTAAATTATATGAACATATTACATGTAAATTAAAAACAGCTTGAAACACGTGTAATGAATATACAATTTGACAGTTTACATTAAATTATGAACAAAAATATTACTTCATGATATCTAATTGCAAGAAAAGCGGTAGAAAGACAGTTGGGTAGTTTTTTTCCGACTCGGACACAGCACTGTGGTATATTGAAAATACGAGGGGTCTCAGCCAACTTGGACCCGGATGTGACGTTTCATAAGGTCGACACGTCACGACTTAACAAGCGGATATTCAAGGGTAGAGTTCAGGCATCCATGAAAAAGACGATTTATGAGGTTGAGGTGAGTTAGAATGTAGGAGGGTTAGCTAGGTTCGCTAATTAGCATTTAAAGATGATATGTCATGTTCTGACTGAGGTATTTGTATAATAAATGCACAGGACTGCTATAACTTTGGACATAAATAATGAAAACCTAAATATAAAGGCTTTTGTGGGATTAGTGAAGTTATGTTAGCAAATAGCTAATGATCTGCCACTTCGTAGCTAGGTAGTGCTAGCGCTACAGAAATATCTTTAGGCTACTACTTTAAATACAGCACTGATAAGGTCTTGCAGAGGTGTTAGGGACAGCGAGGATTAAATTTTGTTCAATATAGGTGCACGTTGAGGGTCAGTCAGTGAGGTACAGTACCTGCGAGTGCCCAATTGGCAGAGACAAGTGCCATCATATGGCAGCCTTGTTGATTTGGGTTGAGAAAAACGTGTCTCGCACTGATGTGGAATGCTCGTGGAAGAGGGCGAAGACATCGAAAACAGACGAAATTGCAGCCAAGCGGGTGTCTGAGATGACACCATCCACAACACGAGGTTAGTAATTAATTTGCAAGTGATGTGACCTGGCTTATTTGCTTAACGCTAGGTGGATTAAAGCAGTGTTTTCCCTAACTCGGTCCTAGAGGACCCCTTGCCCTTCACATTTTAGTTTTTACCCTGCTCCCAACACGCCTGATCCAACTAATCAGCTGATTAACAAACCCCTTTCGGAGACGAAGCTGGTGTGGTAGACCAAGAAACTACTAAAATGTGCAGGGGTCCTCCAAGACCACTGGGTTAAAGCCATTATGAGGATGAATAGTATTTATTAAACAATGCTAACACAGTCACATTTTTCTGTGGTACTACTGAAGAATAATTAATTTAAGCTTTATGTTCATATTGAAATTTTAGTTGGCCAGACAGTGATCTATTCTGAATCCTTAAAATATTGTTAATCTGATATACTGCATGAAGAGTGTAGTGTACACTGTGAGTTTAAAAGACTGTTGATAGTATTACTTATTTTATTTCAGCTGGAATCAAAAGACCTGTCACACAGGAGGACAAAGAATGGGCACTGGCATCTTTGTCCAAACTTGGGCGTTTCACTGGAATGGGCTGGATTTTGAGTCCTGAACCGCCTCAGGTACGAATTCTGTCTCTTGCACTTTGATTTGCCCACCATGTTTCCAGAAACATCACATATGCTATGTTAAGTCATTAACAATTTGGTTATTATGCAATTTAGTACAATGTCAAAAAGAAATCATTTCAACTAGAGATGTAGTTGTACTGTAAACAGTTGTACTGTGTAGTAAAAATGGCTACACAGTTTAAACCCATGACAGATTTGAACTTAAACCTTTTTGACTTGCAAGGAAATTAGCATTTGTTATATAAATGTCTGACACAATGTGCTTAACTTTAAATTCAGACACTACCCATCAAGACATTTGATGGGTTAGTGACCAGCCCAGGTTATGCCCAAGCTGAGGACAAGGCTCTTTATGTGCTGTCATCGCTTGCTGTCACAGATGATGAGAAGCAGCAGATCGAGGCAGCAACAGTTGGGCAAGCAAAGAACCCTTTATGGTAAGAAAGTGCATTAATAAAAACTGCTGTGGCCCTGGGAACTTAATGCACTGCAACATACAATGTATGCAGATAGACAAAACACAAATTAAGAATATATCAATTTGACAACCTATGCACTTCATTTAGAAAACATGCTGCAAATTCATATGTTGTGATGTGTTGTCTGAATTTGCTGCAGATTTTCTAAATGCTTTGTATGGGCTGTCGGGTAGATGTTTTCTTGATTTGCTTGCATTTTTTGGTCTACAGTATTTGCATGTTTTCTCAAGTCATAATGCATTGAGCTCTTAGCATCACTGTACAAAATAAAATACAAGCTGAAATAATACAAAACTAGTCATTGCAACTTGCCTTTTTTTTAATTTTTTTTTTTAAATAACAGGTCGGCATTTCGCAAGAAACGTATCACGGCAAGCAACTTTGGTGTGGTCTTGGCAGCAGTCAAGCGGAAGTCTTACCCCCCTTCCTTATTCAAAACCCTGCTTGGCCATTACAATGTCCAAGACGGATCTAAAGTAAGAAGTGGATAAGTGATTAAACTTATCAGTGTATCTAAGATTAAGTGACATTTTTTGTGTTTTTATTAAAGGCATGTGATTGGGGAATCCTTCATGAGCCAAGGGCAAAGCAGCAGTACACAGAGCGCACTGGTGTCGATATCCAGGAGAGGGGACTGTTCCTGTCTGATAGCGGCCTGCTTGGTGGATCTCCAGACGGGACAGTATCTGGTGATTGCATTATTGAGGTGAAATGTCCATGGTCGGCCAGAACCAAGACTATTCTGCAGGCAGCAGAGAGTAAGGACTTTTTTCTTGAGTTGGAGGAGGTGACTGGTTCTCTAACACTAAAACCAACTCACCACTATTGGCATCAGATCCAGGGCAACCTACACCTGACTAGAGCTAACTGTTGTCATCTACTTGTATGGACTCCTCTTGACCTTGTGATTCTGCCAGTGCTCATAGACCCAACATGGGTGGTTAACATTGACACCCTGGAAACATTTTATAAAAACTGTTTCCTACCACACATTCTGTCACAGACTTAATTAATTTGCATTTGTAATTTATTGGATGAATTGATTAATTAAATTAATTTATAATTAATAATATTTATATAATTGATATGTTTATATATATGTTATTATAATACTGAATAAATAGACTTCAGCACTTCAAATAAATAATACTTAATAGAGAGGAGAAACATTTTTATCTGGTTTTACTTTTTTTAATAAAAGTTGCAAAACAAACTTGCCTGAATTATTCAAAACTAACATTAAAAAGACCAGAAAGACACAATTAGTTAATTTATTGAATTTCACAGAGAATGGGTGTTTGCAAATTAGTAAGACACACACATACTTTCAGTATCTTGTTGATGTTTTTTCTAAATTGATATGGGATATGGTCCAAAATGCTAAACAACTTCAGCCTCTGAATGGACCGCTCCACATGTATCCTTGCACTGGAGATGAGTCTGTTATTGTTGACTTCCTCCTGTGTAAACTGTCCATTGACAAGGAAAGATGGGATGTTAAGAAGGACTCCCTCTGGCAAAATATCCCGAATTGTGAAGCCCTTGTCTGCCATAACCATATCACCTGGTTGTAGATGTTGGAGAAGTCCACAGTCCGCTGTTATTGCTTTGTCTGAGGCACTCCCACCGTACAGGTCACTGGCATAGGTAATCACTCCATTGGGAGACACACCAATTAAAGCCTTTAGCGTGGTCCTTCCTTTATAATGGCTGTACAAATGACTTTGTGTGTCCAGCCTCTCTGTGTTCGAAACAGCAACCTCTGTGCAGTCAAGCACTATCCTACAGTTTGGAAAAGGTCGGAAGCAGTCTGGCAGTGATGTCTGATTTTTGGCTGTGAAGGGGATGTTGTTCTGAAGTAGACCAACATACAAAATGTCATACAGTGCACTAAGGATAGTGGTAAAGATGTTAGTTACTGTGGCTGTGCTACAATTAAACCTTGTTGCAAGGTCTACATGGCCACAATTCAATTTAAGCTTCATTAAGGTAAGGAGTAATTGATCAATTAGGGGCATAATTTGTACAGTCCAATCAGAATGATATTGTAGCTCAAATCTAGAAAGGAGTGCTTCCAAAAAAAGGACAGTGGCAGCATCAGGCAATCCAGTGTAATATTGGACCTTGTCAGGATGTGAGGAAATCTGACTGAAAGAAAATGTTTGCTTCTGTTTCTCCAATTGTTTTTTCAATTTCTCATTCTCTTCTCTCAGCATGTCATTCTCGACCTCAAGCATCACAAGACTTTTTGAAGTACTACGGGCCTGTACAGTTGCAATGTTATCTGTGGGTACTATATCTGTACTTTCTTCATTCTCAGCACTGGTAGGGACCACTTGCTTCTTCCGCTTAGGGGGAATGCTGGGGTGATCGGGAAGTTGGAAAATTTTTTCCTCGTTCCATGCAAATCGCGATGGTCCAGCAGCTTTGCCAAAGGGGAAATGCCAACTGCACACCCTGGAGTTGCAGTTTGGGGTGAAGTGTTCACGCCTGTAAAAAAAAAAAAAAAAAAATGACAAGATGTGCAGTACACTAGTGCAGGTAATCAGAATATCATTAAAAGTTCATGTAATCAATTCATTCCAAGAGGCAAGCGGTCATATTTTGTATTCATTACATGAAAACTGACATTTCTAACTCTTTGGTTTTAATGAGTATAGCATTACTATATGAAATTAAACAAAAAAAGCTTGAAACACGTGTAATTACGGTTAAAACACTAACATAGTCACTGGCCCTTTGCATGAGAGGCACAGAGGCTGGGTGGGTGCTAACGTTAGCTAGCTACACTAGCTAACATTCGCGCCTAAGCTGTCTAACGCTATATTTGCTTTAACTGGGCAGTAACATAAACAACAGAAACACGAAAATGTGTTATATAGCAAGAAGCACATTATAAAATATAAATATGTCGAGGGTATCCGCAAAGGGGCAGTTTGGCTTTTGCCGTGGGGGCTAACGTTA